>NC_134898.1:27159382-27169382 GCF_041734735.1 Babylonia areolata
TTCACCCCAATTACCATCATCAAAATATTGCGAGCGGAAGGCTCTTATACTGAAGAGGTGAATGTTGACAAAGAATACCACAATTCTGACGACGGAAGCTAAAGGTTGGGTCATTCAGACACCCACTGGACATCCGAGGGGTCTGTGTAGAGGAGAAGAGAGGACTGGCCGTACTGAGTGAGTTAATGTAAAAAAAAATGTTGCACCTTACTCTTGTTTTCCACAATAACAGACTCTCTTCTCTGTCTCTGTCTGTCTGTCTCTCTCCCCCCTCTCTCTGTCTCTGTGTCTGTGTGTGTGTGTCTCTCTGTCTGTCTGTCTGTCTCTCTATGGTAACGTCCAATTTTAGCATCCTAAATTTAGGAACCTATTTTTTACCAGCAGTGTTTGTGCATGTATGAAACGATACTATACTACGATTAGTAGATATTTTAACCCATTTTCAGTGGATTTCGATTTCTTATTTTGTACGTTATTTCATTCACTTTTGAGTCAATAAATGTGCCACCATCTTACTTTTTCCGTTTTTGGTCCCACAAACCATGAAAATGTAACCAATAGGTGTAATAATTTAGGACGCTAAGATATCTATCTATCAATCTCTCTCTCTCTCTCTCTCTCTCTCTCTATATATATATATATATATATATGTGTGTGTGTGTGTGTGTGTGTGTGTGTGTGTGTGTGTGTGTGTGTGTTGGTAGAGAAAAATATATATGTCAAATGCCTGATAATTACGTTTTCAGCTTCTTCAGATTTCGAAGTAGTAATCATAAGCTGGTAGAAACAGGGAGACACAAAGGCATACCACGAGAGTTACGGCTTTGTAAGGTTTGTAACATGTCTGTGATTTGGGATGAGTTTCATTTTATAATGGAATGTCCCAATTATGATCAGTTACGAAACAGATATGTTCCTAAAAATATTTGTCTCCAAAATCGGTTTTTAATTTTTGTAATATGCTCAAAGGAGGCAAAAAAAGTCATTTTAGCTGTAAGTAAGATGATTAGATTTGCAAATATTGCCTAGCTACACTTCTGGAGATAAAAGACATTTGTGTTTTCTCAACTTTTATGTGACATTGTTGTGTATTTGGAAATGTTTGTTCTGGGCATGAAAAGGTTATTTTGCAGTAATCCTCCGTAGTGAAAGAATAATTAAAACTTGAAACTTGTGTGTGTGTGTGTGTGTGTGTGTGTGTGTGTGTGTGTGTGTGTGTGTGTGTGTGTGTGTGTGTGTGCGCGCGCGCGCGTGCCGCTTTCTATATCATTAACATACAACATCCAAAGTGCTATCAAAATACCGACAGGACTTAAATGTATGACTTTCGTATTGTTTTACCGAATTAATTTTCTGTGTTGTGACATTTGTTCTCTCCATATAAAATACTGTTTAATCAAGCCCCAAATACTGAAGTAACAGTGTAACAGGAATGTAATATAACGACTGCAGTTCAGTGTATACACTGACACCATAGTTTTTTTTGTGCTTTTCTTGACAAGAAGGCACAAGAATGTTCAGCTGGTTGTCTGCCGCTGTTCCAGACAAAAGAAGAGAAAAACGCAGCCAGAGGAATTTCTTTTTGTGTGTGTCTTGTCTTGAAGGTTCTCTGGGGGTGTTATTGATTACAGAAGAGACACGGGAAGTGTGGGGATGGAGAGAGTGGATGTCCTCACGTGCTCATCCCTCTTCTATGCCGACCTTGGCAATGGTAATAATAATATATATATAAAAAAAGTGGTTCTTGAACGTTCTTATATATTGGCTGTTGAGAAAAAGACATATCCTGTTAGTTAGGCAGGCAGGTAGGCAGGCAGGTAAGTAAGCAGGTGGACACAGAGGTAGATGGATGGACAGGAAGATAGGTAGGTGGGTATTTTGTCGAGGAAAAAAATCAGGTGCAGAACAATGAAAGGAAAAGAAAAAACACCTGACAAATACTGTCATCGACTACAGTGGAAAGTAGAGAATGAACGAGCAATTAAAAGAAAAATATATCGATGAGGAGCTTGACAAAGAAGCACGCGGACTCTCTCTCTCTCTCTCTCTCTCTCTCTCTCTCTCTCTCTCTCTCTCTGTAAAGAAGACAAAGAAGACGAGGTACATTTTGTTTTTCGTTGTCCAGCTCTTTGTAGAATTAGAGAAAAATATATACCACCTAAGTACTATCGACAGCCATGTTTATTCAAACTGAGTTTATTATTGTCATCCACGAGACATGCTGATATATGGAATCTGGCACTGTTTTTACACCAGGCATTTAAATTTCGGGATATCGTGACATCTTAAGATGCTGTACTTCATTGCAGCGTTTATGTAATATGTGTACTTATTATGGTTGGTTATATATTTTCATTTTGTTTGTTATTACTTATATTGTCACTTACCCCTTCATAAGGGGCCTAGGCCTATTAATGAATAAATAATCAATCTGAATCTGAATCTCTCTCTCTCTCTCTCTCATTACTGCATGTTATTCATGTCATAAACACACTCAGACATGACATAATGGTCGCCGCCTATTTAATCAAAGAATATTCAGCGAATCAAGTATGCTTGAATAATGAGACAGAAATTAATCCTGATTAAAACTGTGGATTTCTTTCCCCCTTCGTGTATTTGTATGCACCGCACAATACATATGTTGTATAAAAGACATAATCTATATAATTGTATGTACGTGTACAGCAGTAAGGACACACACTGGCTTATACGCCAGGTCATTCTAAAAACCCAGACATTACAACACATTTAAAAAATAGATAACCAAATATCCATCCCTATGAGTCAAAGACATGTAAACTGTAAAATTGTTTGAAAAAAAAGCCCAAACAAACAAACAAACAGCAATGAAGAAGGCATGTTTATGCGCCAAAGGAAAAAGAAAGAAAAGGTGCTCCATGATCTGCCTGCAACTGAGGTGGAGCAAAATAGGGTATTTTGTAAGACAGGTATGTGGATAGGTATGCAGGTAGACATGTAGGTGGCTGTCAGAGAGAGAGAGAGAGAGAGAGAGAGAGAGAGAGAGAGAGAGAGAGAGAGAGAGAGAGAGAGAGAGAGAGAGAGAGAGAAAGCTGCCACCCTTTGTGCTTGTATTTGTATTTCTCTTTTTTTTTGTCACAACAGATTTCTCTGTGTGAAATTCGGGCTGCTCTCCCCAGGGAGATCTCGTCGCTACACTGAGAGCGCCACATGTTTTGTTTAAATAAAAAAAAAATTGTCCCTGCGTGCAGTTTTATTTGTTTTTTTAATCGAAGTGGCTTTTTCTATAGAATTTTGCCAGTTTTGTCTTAGGTTCTCAGGTTTAAAGTTATGCATGCGTGTGAATGACTGGTTTGAAAGCGCTTTGCACAAGATTCAGCGCTATATAAATACTAATTATCATTGTTATCATGATTCTCTCTCTCTCTCTCTCTCTTGACTTACATTGACCAGATTTAGATATGGAATCTCTGAAGTAAACACACACAGATATCGTAACAAAGCAACGTGTCATTCTGAACAATTGTGCCCATTGTGCAAGGAATCAAGAGAGGATGAAGTTCACTTTGTTTTAAAATGCCCTGCGTTGACTGACTTACGAATCCAATTTATTCCCCCAAAATATTATATAAATCCATGCTTGTTTCGGTTATGTTTATTAATGGCATCTAACGATGAAAACATCAGGCGTAGTTTTGCTATGTATCTTTATAAAGCACTGCAGTTAAGAGAGACACTCATTTCTTAGATTCACTGATAGTTTGTTGTGAATGACATTGTATTGTTTGTATTACCAATTGCAATGACACATGTAAAACTGTTATTACCCCCTTTTCATATGGGGCTATGGCCTTAATTGAATAAACCATCTCTCTCTCTCTCTCTCTCTCTCTCTCTCTCTCTCTCTCTCTCTCTCTCTCGTGTTGTCTTTTAAAACAAATCTAACAAAGAATGATGATCTTGTTACATACTCAAAATAAATCAAGGAAAATCAGTGCAACAAATTACAAAGTAGATTGCTGAAAACACATAACCTTCGCAAAAAAAGGGAAAATGGTACGCAATATTCACAAGGAAAATCATGTAAAGTGTAGTCAAAGCAAAGTATTACATTTTTATTGTTATGCAGATGCACTATATTTCCTTCAGAGAACACTTCTTAAATTGAGTGGTAGACATATTGATTACTTTACCATTTTATTTTTGCTTTGACTTTTTTGGTATTCATCCTTCTTGTCACCTGTACCCTCTGTGTCGTCAGGGTTGCAAGCTATGGACGAGGAGTGATGGCCTAGATGTAACGCGTCCGCCTAGGAAGCGAGAGAATCTGAGCGCACTGGTTCGAATCCCGGTACAGTCGCCAATATTTTATCCCCCTCCACTAGACCTTGAGTGATGGTCTGGACGCTAGTCATTCGGATGAGACGATAAGCCGATGTCCCGTGTGCAGCACGGACCTGGCGCACTGATAAAGAACCCACGACAACAAAAGGGTTGTCCTGTGACAAAGTTATGTAGAAGTTCACTGTGACAGGCACCCCCCCCCACACACACACGTGTGTGCGTGTGCATGCATATAAGGCCAGGCTAACCGCGTTTGGCTATGTTGCTGGTCGGACATCTGCCTATGAGATGTGTAGCGTATAAGGATTTGTCAGAACGCAATGACGTCTCATTCAGAACGTGAAACTGAAACTTTCACCATCCCCATGTCAGATGCCATGAACGTGTTGCAACAATTTCCTTCATTTCTCCCAGTGAACGATAACAGCGTGCATGCATGACCAAATCAATGTGTTTTCTCACTTGAATTTCTCCCTACACAACGAATCATATTAATAGTGCCCTTCTGTTTTTATGGTGTGTCCGGGCTAATGGGAACAGATAACAATATTGGCTTGCTGTTTGGTTTCCGCGCGTGCGTGCAGGTGGGAGTTTTAGTGTTCGCACGCGCGTGCATGTACGTGTGTGTGTGTGTGTGTGTGTGTGTGTGTGTGTG
Source organism: Babylonia areolata (assembly GCF_041734735.1). Taxonomy (NCBI): domain Eukaryota; kingdom Metazoa; phylum Mollusca; class Gastropoda; order Neogastropoda; family Buccinidae; genus Babylonia; species Babylonia areolata. Next base: position 27,164,364 of record NC_134898.1, read on the forward strand.
TGTGTGTGTGTGTGTGTGTGTGTGTGTGTGTGTGTGTGTGTGTGTGTGTGTGTGTGTGTGTGTGAGAGAGAGAGAGAGAGAGAGAGAGAGACAGACAGACAGACAGAGAGAGAGAGAGAGACAGAGAGACAGACAGAGAGAGAGAACAACGAATATTTTTTTTTAAAGATATATTCATTATTGGTCTAGCCTCTCATGACAAGTGGTGTGAAAACAATAGTTCATTGGAGAGAGAGAGACAGAGTGACACAGAGAGATCCGTGTTCAGGACCATATGACCTTTATTCTTAAAGTATCACCCGAGCCGATCAAAACGTGTTGTTTTCATTCATTGAAAACGAAAGAAAGAAAAATTGTAAACGGAAAAATTGTAGTACAATGTGCCACCATACAGGTTCGTCAGTTTCCGCCCTATCACTGGACAGGTTTTTGGCCAGCATCAGACCGGGCTGACAGTGTGTGCCGTCACACTGGTCATTCTGTGCGTGATGACACTGCCACGGCACAGCACTAAGTGACGTGACACTGACACGATATTTGTTTATATGACGGGCGCTTCCGAGTGGTTAAAGCGTTGGACTCTCAATCTGAGGGTCCCGGGCTCGAATCTCGGTAACGGCGCCTGGTGGGTACAGGGTGGAGATTTTTACGATCTCCCAGGTCAACATATGTGCAGGCCTGCTTGTTGTACCAGAACCCCCTTCGTGTGTATACGCAAGCAGAAGATCAAATACGCACGTTAAAGATCCTGTAATCCATGTCAGCGTTGTGTGGGTTATGGAAACAAGAACATACCCAGCATGCACACCCCCGAAAACGGAGTATTGCTGCGTACATGGCGGGGTTAAAACGGTCATACACGTAAAAACCCACTCGTATACATACGAGTGAACGTGGGGTTGCAGCCCACGAACGAAGAAGAAGAAGGAGGAGGAGGAGAAGAAGAAGAAGAAGAAGAAGAAGTTTATATAGTGTTCGCCCCGTTTTCACCCCAACCTTATTTGATCCCTCAATCCCATTACTCCTCCCTCAGTTTGTCAACGAGTTCAGTCTCCTTGTTTCTTCTTCTCCATCTGTTGCAATTGCCTCTCTCCGTTAAGGGTCGCAAACCCACGCGAGTCATGCTTATAGAAATGTTTCATTCGCTGTCTTTACTTCATGATTAACACATTGCTGATATGATTTCATTTTACATTCTTCTGTGGAAGGAAAGCGTAGGTGGTGCGACAGGAACTCTAAAAAGACTCTGCCTTCCTGAATGAAGAAGCCATCAGCATGGAACGAAACTGAATGTGTTGGGAGAGAGTCATTGAAAGCGGATCAATATAGCCACCGTGGCTGCTGTGGTGGGGGAGACAGACAGAGGTGGCCATTGGACAGGTGCGTTGCGGAAACGGAGCGTTCTGAAGGAACGCTTTTAGCGTGTGGACGGACAACCATGGCGTCATTAGTGAGGTTTGACGTGGGGAGGAGATGCGTCCGACCTGAAAGCTGGTTGATGAGGTGAAGTGGGCGCCACAGGAATAGCACAAGAACACGAACATGAGCGGAAGGGGACGAGAAATAGGATTGGATTCTGTAACCCGAAAATGGAACGATGGAGTGGCGATTAACGACAGTATGAGGTAATGCGAGAATTGACTGACAGGTCATACATTCCGGCAATGGCTTTTCCCCCACTGCATGCTGATTTAAAAAAAGATCTTCTTCTTATTTCATTTTTAGGACTGACATATACAAGGTCTGGGCTTATCAACGTAGCCGACAGTTATCAGAAATCGACATACGAGAAGCAGACTCATATAGTTCGCATAAAATGTATTGACCAAACTAGCGTTCTCACTAGTAAATTTTCTTGATGTTTCCTATAAGTACGGAAACTATGTAAGCAGCAAACAGAAATAGAACTCCACAGGGAAAGCAGCTAAACACACACACTGTTAAAAACCCCCATAAACACAGGAAGACATTGAGCGCAAGACCAGTAAAATAAGAAAAAAAAGAAAAGAAAAGAAGAAGAAACAATGCGTCACGTGTAGAGTGGGCAGGTTTACCAGACAGACAACACAGTGAACCAGATGACAGTTTGATTTAAAGACAGTGCAATAACAAGGCAGACAGTTCCGAGTATAAAAGACGAAGTCATAAATCCCGTTGCGACAGGTTGACATTTGAGAGAATGACTACAATCAGAGAATGACTACAATCAGAGAATGAATACAAGTGAGATTGAATGGGGGTGGGGGTGGGGTTGGGGGTGGGGGGGAGCGGGGCGGGGCGTATCACGGTGTACAATCTACATAGAATGACAATGAAGTTTCACTACCTGTATTGGTAAGACCGGGGGGGAAGGGTGGGTCAGTTTTGTATCACGGTAACCTGTGTTGGTAAGGACAGGGGGCTTCGGATTATATATATATAATATTGTTATGAACCCTCTGTCTGCAGATGTATGTTGGACACGTTCTGGAGGCAGGGACAACTGGCAATCGAACAGTATCAGTATCAGGCAATCGAACAAATACCATGTAGTCAATCCATTTCTGTTGAAAGCCGACAAACATACCAGCTGAGACGGTTACGATTTTCAAGGTATGACTACAATTTTTTTCTCTCCAAAATCTGCATGTACTCGTTGCGTATCAACATCTAGCATCTAGATCTAGTACGGCAGCAATGAGCTTTGTAAAGCACAGTACAGCACGACAGTATAACATGGTCTGGGCATAGCAGTATAGAAAAACAAACTGTTGAAGAACCAGTCAGAAAGGTACATTCGCGAATCAGTCAGAAAGATAACTCATTCAGGAATCAGAAAGATAATCCATTCAGAAATCAGTCAGAAAAAGGGCCCAATCAGGAAAATAAATAGCCCATAAAGGAAATCAAACGAAAGATAACCCTTTCGGGAATCTGAAAGATAAGCCACCCTACGAATTAGGAGTTTAACCAATTCAGGAATCAGTCAGAAGATAACACTTTCGGGAATCACCTCGAAAGATAACCCATTCAAGAATCATTCAGAAAGATAACCCGTTTAAGGAATCATCTGGCTTGTGTGCTCGTCAGATTCAGAAAGATAACCCATTCAGACATCAGTCAGAAAAAGGGCCCATTCAGGAATGAAAACACACAAAACAACCCAAATAATGAATCAAACAGAACGATAATTCTCTCGGGAATCAGAAAGAGAAGTCGTAAAGGAATAAGAAAGATAACCCATCCAGGAATCACCAGGAAAGATAACCCATCCAGGAATCACCCAGAAAGATAACCCATCCAGGAATCACCCGGAAAAATAACCCATCCAGAAATCACCCAGAAAGATAACCTACCCAGGAATCACCCAGAAAGATAACCCATCCAGGAATCACCCAGAAAGATAACCTACCCAGGAATCACCCAGAAAGATAACCCATCCAGGAATCACCCAGAAAGATAACCTACCCAGGAATCACCCAGAAAGATAACCCATCCAGGAATCGCCCAGAAATATAACCTACCCAGGAATCACCCAGAAAGATAACCTACCCAGGAGCCACCCAGAAAGATAACCTACCCAGGAATAACCCAGAAAGATAACCTACCCAGGAATCGCCCAGAAAGATAACCCAGCCAGGAATCACCCAGAAAGATAACCTACCCAGGAATCGCCCAGAAATATAACCTACCCAGGAATCACCCAGAAAGATAACCTACCCAGGAATCGCCCAGAAATATAACCTACCCAGGAATCACCCAGAAATATAACCTACCCAGGAATCACCCGGAAAGATAACCTACCCAGGAATAACCCAGAAAGAGAACCTACCCAGGAATCACCCAGAAATATAACCTACCCAGGAATCGCCCAGAAAGATAACCCATCCAGGAATAGCCCAGAAATATAACCTACCCAGGAATCGCCCAGAAAGATAAACCTACCCAGGAATCACCCAGAAAGATAACCTACCCAGGAATCGCCCAGAAAGAGAACCTACCCAGGAATCACCCGGAAAGATAACCTACCCAGGAATCACCCAGAAAGATAACCTACCCAGGAATCGCCCAGAAAGATAACCCACCCAGGAATCGCCCAGAAAGAGAACCTACCCAGGAATCACCCAGAAATATAACCTACCCAGGAATCGCCCAGAAATATAACCTACCCAGGAATCACCCAGAAATATAACCTACCCAGGAATCGCCCAGAAATATAACCTACCCAGGAATCACCCAGAAATATAACCTACCCAGGAATCACCCGGAAAGATAACCTACTGAAGAATCACCCAGAAAGATAACCTACCCAGGAATAACCCAGAAAGATAACCTACCCAGGAATCGCCCAGAAAGATAACCCATCCAGGAATAGCCCAGAAATATAACCTACCCAGGAATCTCCCAGAAAGATAAACCTACCCAGGAATCACCCAGAAAGATAACCTACCCAGGAATCACCTAGAAAGAGAACCTACCCAGGAATCACCCGGAAAGATAACCTACCCAGGAATCACCCAGAAAGATAACCCACCCAGGAATCACCCGGAAAGATAACCTACCCAGGAATCACCCAGAAAGATAACCTACCCCTACCCAGGAATCGCCCAGAAGGATAACCTACCCAGGGATCACCCAGAAATATAACCTACCCAGGAATAACCCAGAAAGATAACCTACCCAGGAATCACCCAGAAAGATAACCTACCCAGGAATCGCCCAGAAAGATAACCTACTCAGGAATCACCCAGAAAGATAACCTACCCAGCAATCACCCAGAAAGATAACCTACCCAGGAATCACCCAGAAAGATAACCCATCCAGGAATCGCCCAGAAATATAACCTACCCAGGAATCGCCCAGAAAGATAACCTACCCAGGAATCGCCCAGAAAGATAACCTACCCAGGAATCACCCAGAAAGATAACCTACCCAGGAATCACCCAGAAAGATAACCTACCCAGGAATCGCCCAGAAAGATAACCTACCCAGGAATCACCCAGAAAGATAACCTACCCAGGAATCGCCCAGAAAGATAAC
>NC_134898.1:27174382-27191882 GCF_041734735.1 Babylonia areolata
CTGTGGCCTTAGTGCCCTGTACGTCTGGTTAGTCCGTGCTCGTTATCCCGATTGGTGGAAACACTGACACCTTTGGGGGTCACGTGACATTGGTGTTGAAGAGTAACACGTGAGAATACCGTGTAATGCGTACGATTTTTAAAGTAAACAATCAACATTATCTATCTATCTGTATATCTATCTATCTGTCTTCTATCTGTCTATATCTGTGTATCTTTGTATCTATCTATCTATCTATCAATATATGTATCTGTGGGCGTTTTGGGCTTTTGTTTCTCCCGCTTTCTTTTAAAGCACAAATCACCTCGAATTTTGCAGGTCGCAAATGGGAAAATGCTAATAATCATGCCAATGTGAGACGACTCTCTCTCTCTCCTAATCGTGTATTCTATCTAAACAACGGCATTCTATTTATGTCTTTGAAACTTGTTACAGTTTAGCAACAAATTCGCCTGAACAAACTGTGCTCCAGCGAAAATGTGCCAAATTATAACGAGTTTTAAACACGTGAATAGACTGATTTGCTTTTAATTTTTTACTGTTTACCGTTTGCGGTGCTCATTTCAGTGAGTCCAGGACGCCAAGAGAGTGTGATCATTTTGTATATCTACATTTATCTATATATCTATCGATAATCTGTGTGTGTGTGTGTGTGTGTGTGTGTGTGTGTGTGTGTGTGTGTGTGTGTAAGTGAGTAAGAGAATACTACGAAATCCCGTAATCTGGCCAACATGTGGTGATGTATTTGAGCACCAACCTATACCCAGCAAACAGCACATGTGAAAACAGAGGACGACTATACAAACAGTGGATGTAATAATTTTTTTTTGGAATAAAAAAAAAGAAGAAGAAAAAAGGAAGCCACAAATAAAAGAATTCCGATTTTGCGAATGAGCAAGAAGCAGAAGAAGGTCATTATCATTAGAGTCTTAACCACACACTTCTTCATTGACTCTTCAAATGCCGTAATTCTCCTTGAAAAAAAAAAATCAAGTAATTCTCCGTACAAAGCAAGCAAAAAAAGAAAAAAAGAAAAAAAAAAGAAAAAAAAAAGAAACCCTCACCAAACAACCGAATACTTGCATCATCCAACAGCTGTGGTTTTGGGTCCAGTTAAACCTCTTTAAGAACCGTGACCCAATTTCTTCCTTTGAGCAGTTACATCACAGCCAGTGATGTCTTTGTTCATGTCTAATTTTCAAGGGGAGGTGACACTGACGGAAAGGATGCAGCGCTCTGACCTTTAGTTTAGTGGGAAGTTTTGAAGTGAGCCAATGCAAAAAAAACAAAACAAAACAAAAAAGACCAAACCTGGATGACATTTCTTTGCGTTTGTCTCTTAGTCTTTTGATTCGTTTTTTTTTAATGTGTGTGTGTGTGTGTGTGTGTGTGCGCGCGCGCGCGTGCATGCGTGCATGTATGATTGTGATCTCTTTCTTTCTTCTCTTTGTCTTACATTCTTGTTTCGTTTTGTTTCTACTTTATCGTGCCAACATTTCTTTCTTTCTTCTTTGTTTTCCACTCGTGTTTCTGATTGATTGATATGGATACTTCTATAGCGCCTATACTCGGTCGGAGACCAAGCTCTAAGCGCTTTACAAACATGAGGTAATTTACACAACAGGATGCCTACCTGGGTAGAGCCGACTGACGGCTGCCATTGGGCGCTCATCATTCGTTTCCTGTGTCATTCAATCAGATTTCAGGCACGCACACATACACACACTCAGACAAACATGTAACATTTAACATTTTACGTGTATGACCGTTGTTTTTGTTGTTGTTGTTGTTTATTTGCCCCGCCGTGTAGGCAGCCATACTCCGTTTTCGGGGGTGTGCATGCTAGGTATGTTCTTGTTTCCATAACCCACCGAACGCTGACATGGATTACAGGGTCTTTAACGTGCGTATTTGATCTTCTGCGTGCGTATATACGCGAAGGGAGTTCAGGCACTGGCAGATCTGCACATATGTTGACCTGGGAGATCGGAAAAATCCCCACCCTTTACCCAACAGGCGCAGTTACCGAGATTCGAACCCGGGACCCTCAGATTGAAAGTCCAACGCTTTAACCACTCGGATATAACGCCCGTTGCTGCTTTGTTGCTGTCCTGTGAGCCAGGAACATTGTGTGTGGGAAGTGACAGGGAAAATGTCAAGGAGAGAGAGGAAGACAACTGCACAATGTTGACTGAGAGCATGGTGTTGGATCAGAAACTGCATGTGTCCTTAAAATTAATGTGCGCACGCACACACACACACACACAGAGGCAGACAGACACACGCATACACACACACTCACACACAGAGACACGCACAGGCACAGATACACACACACACACACACACACACACACACACATACAGAGGCAGACAGACACACGCATACACACACACTCACACACAGAGGCACGCACAGGCACAGATATACACACACACACACACACACACACACACACACACACACAGAGGCAGACAGACACACGCATACACACACTCACGTACACAGAGACGCACAGACACAGACAGACATACAGACGGACACACACACATACACACGCACACACACACACACACACACACACACACACACACACACCATTTGTATTTCAAACGGCGTCAGCAGAGAAGGAAAGGGAAACTCCGCTTCAGTTTTTGGAAACCATGGAAACCTGAGCTCTGGGTGCTTGGCACGTGTCTTGTCTCTTGAGTTAAAGATGCCAAAGACGTGGAACAAGCTCCCTGATAACCTCCGTCATTCTGATTCCCTCGCATCTTTTAAATCTCGTCTCAAAACTCACCTTTTCCCTCAGCATTAAGTTCAATTGTGGCAGGTCCACTTCCTTTGCGTTAGTTGTGCTTGACTATGTGTGTATACATATGTATGTGCACATACCTACATGAATGTATATGAATGTGTATTGTGTGTGCGTGTGTTTATGTAAGTTTGTGCCTGCCTATGTGTGTGTATGTGTTAGGGTAGCTGTTAGATACACATGTATGTTAAAATGTATGTATGCAGTGTGTGTGCGTGTGGGTGTGTGTGGGTGTGTGTGCGTGCGCGCGCGCGCGCGCGTGTGTGTGTAGTCACATTTTGGTGTGTGTATGTAACATAGATGTAATGTTTTATGTTAACAAAAGCGTTTTTGTAAAGCACCAAGAGCAGATTTCTGGATAGTGTGCTATATAAGTATCCATTATTATTATTATTATTGAGTTATGCACCAGACCTGCTGTCAGTCTGCCAGTGCTCAGGTGATGTGGTATTCCTGATAGTGAACTCGTTGTTGTTGAGTCCTGTTTAAGCCTTCAAGCGCGTTGGGTTACGCTGCTGCCCAGGCATCTGTTGAGCAGATGTGGTGTAGCGTATATGGATTTGTCCGAACGCAGTGACGCTTCGTTGAGTTACTGGTACTGAAACTGATGCTGTTGAGTCCGTCTTGAGTTTGTGCCAGTCCCGCTGTCAGTCTGCCAGTGCTCGGTTGATGTGAGATTCCTGATAGTTAACTAGTTGTTGTTGAGTCCGTACAACCATGACTACCACATCTGTGTGACTGAGCAAATAAAATGTTTCGTAATTTTCTGTAATTGTATTTAGATCTTTGTTTCAAATTTCATCCCCCCCCCCCATCCCCTCGATTTACCCGGTTTCCCCCCCAACTCACCATTCGTCCCTCTCCTCTTCTAAACGATAATACTCAAAATGTACAGATTGACATACTAACAAAATGTCTTCAATCACCGATATGTGTGATGGGACATTCTTCTTCTTCTTCGTTCGTGGGCTGCAACTTCCACGTTCACTCGTATGTACACGGGTGGGCTTTTACGTGTATGACAGTTTTTACCCCGCCATATAGGCAGCCATATTCCGTTTTCGGGGGTGTGCATGCTGGGTATGTTCTTGTTTCCATAACCCACCGAAGCAATGATGGCACATCAGAGTTCCTCCTCCTGGATTAGGAGATGAATTCTATTTAATGTCCTGTCACATACACTGGTGAAGCTAGATATGTCTTTAAAAGGATTACAATGTTCACATTTCAGTGTCATCGTTTAGAAGATTGACTGATTGATTGATGTGGATACTTATATAGCGCCTATCCTCGGTAAGAGACCAAGCTCTAAACGCTTTACATACACGGGGACATTTGCACCACAGGCTGCCTACCTGGGTAGAGCCGACTGACGGCTGCCACTGGGCGCTGATCATTCGTTTCCTGTGTCATTCAATCAGATTTCAGACGCACACACATACACACTCAGACAGACATGTAACATTTTACGTTTATGACCGTTTAAAATTTTTTTTTTATTTACTCCGCCGTGTAGGCAGTCATACTCCGTTTTCGGGGGTGTGCATGCTGGGTATATTCTTGTTTCCATAACCCACCGAACGCTGACATGGATTACAGGATCTTTAACGTTCGTATTTGATCTTCTGCGTGCGCATACACACGAAGGGGTTTCAGGCACTAGCAGGTCTGCACATATGTTGACCTGGGAGATCGGAAAAGGGAGTGGAGAATAAACTAGGTGACTGAATTACTCAGCCACACCTGCTGTACTCTCATTTGTGTGAGGTACCAAGCTGAGTAAGTTCACCGAGAACGAATTAGCAGGGGATGACTTGTGTCATTTATCATCACGTTAACTCTCTCCATACGAACGGCGAAAGAGACGACGTTAACAGCGTTACATCCCAATTACCATCATCAAAATATTGCAAGCGGAAGGCTCTTATACTGAAGAGGTGAATGTTGACAAAGAATACCACAATTCTGACGACGGAAGCTAAAGGTTGGGTCATTCACACACCCACTGGACATTCAAGGGGTCTGTGTAGAGGAGAAGAGAGGACTGGCCGTACTGAGTGAGTTAACAAACCGAACAAAAGCATGCTTTCATTGCAGTCATCACTTCACCACAACAATACCCCAACGGTTGTGGGACAGGCCAAGCAAAGTACAACGATGAGTTGGCCTGTTTGATAATTTGTTTTCAAAATGTATTTGTCTGCACTAACACATTAGACTAAAAACCAAAAAAATCAAAAACAAAACGAAAAACTAAAACAAACCAAACTAATACGATGTTTTGTTTGTATCTGCTTCAGCTTTTCAATAATCTATAATCAAATGACGAAACCAGCAAACTAAAAGATTACATTTTTTTCTCTTGTAATGGGTTTGTAATTTACTGAATTACACCAGCAATAACACTATAAGAACGAAAACAAAATACGGCTATAAAGCTATTGCAGTTTTGGCTTTAGAAACACATGTAAGACTAGTTCTTGTGTTTGACAAACCAGATTCACCGACAGATACCCCCGAAAACGGAGTATGGCTGCCTACATGGCGGGGGTAAAAAAAGACGGTCATACACGTAATAGCCCACTCGTGTACAAAAGTACAATACTGCTCTGCTTGAAAACAACACCAATATATAGCACACACACACACACACACACACACACACACACACACACACACAAACAAACATGCCAAAGCACGTTAATTTAAAAATAGGCTTTTTTTTTGCTGACTTCTATTCAACGTTCGACTTTTCGACCGTAAACAACCACCCCCATGCAATACAACACAACTCAACCCCCAACAAACAGACAAATACAAAAAGAAAAAAGAAAAAAGTCTGGAGACGACATGGCCTCGATGTCTCTGTATTTGTTGTTTTGCTGCAACCATCTCTCTCTCTCTCTCTCCCCCCCCTCCCTCTCTCTCTGTCTGCCTGTCTCTGTGGGTCTTTTGTCTCTCTCTCTCTCCCCCTCTCTCTCTCTCTCTCTCTCTCTCTCTCATTTTCTCCTGAAACAAATCACCTTGAATGTTACGCAGGCCATAAAACGGAGGAAATACCAAGTGTTTCAACGAGGGAGGACAAAGTTGTGGTCCTTTGTGGGGGGTCTGCTATCTCCAGTCGGTCTTTCCGCCAGTCCAAGTCAGCCCCGTCTTTCCTCTCTTTCTGCTGCTCTTTCCCCTCCCCAGTCATGTTTTTGTGTGTGTGTGTGAAGGGAAGACAGAGGCATGGTTGGTGCATGTTGTGTGGTAAATGTCACCGCGCGGAACTCTGGCTTCTGAGACCCAGACAGCAGTCAATTTCACTATTAGCTTGTTGATGGGCAAGTGAAGGTCTCCCTTCAACATGATGACATCACATCGTCTGGCAATAACGTACATTGTATTGGCTGTATTGACTCCACCCTCTTTTTTTTTTTCTTCATCTTTTTCTGGAAGTTGTCTGCTTTGTCTCTTTGTCTGCATGTCTGTCTGTTTCTGTCTTTCTTTCATCCTCTCTCTCTCTCTCTCTCTCGGTCGCGTGCTTTTTATACGTCTTCGTGTGTGTGTGTGTGTGTGTGTGTGTGTGTGTGTGTGTGTGTGTGTGTGTGTGTGTGTGTGTGTGTGTGTGTGTGTGTGTGTGTGTGTGTGTGTGTGTGTGTGTGTGTTTAGAATAACATTTTTCATATGTTCTGAAGGATTTGTTTTCAATATATATATACATATAGATATATATTCCACCAAAGTATTTTCTTTGTCTCATCATCAGTCATCAGATACATATTGAGTCGAGTCATGCGATACGAGCAAAAGCTTGCGTCAGCAAACCATGTGAGTATGGAGTCTCTCCCTCATGTCTCAGAAATGTCAAGTACCACAAGACAAAACACTGCAACACTGGTGAGTTTTTGTTTGTTTGTTTTTTTTTCCCACGATGAGTCGGCATAGGTAGCAGATCTGTCTGGAATCGTTTGTTTTTCACCCCCCATGGCTGCATACATGGCGGTGGTGAAAATGGTCGTTCATGTAAAAGCCCGCTTGTGTACGTACGAGTGAACGTGGGGGTTGCAGCCCATGAACGAAGAAGAAGAAGACCTGTTTTTTTTTTCTCTGGGGCTTATGATCCGTGTAAGATAGGAGCACCCCTCCTCATTTTGGTCTTTCGATACTCTTGTGATCCGGCAGGCAATGGGTACAAGACTCTGGGTCATCTAGTTCACATCCCAGCTGACGCGGAGGTCTCCATCTTCACCAATCATGGACCTTCATGCGTATGTGTGTGTGTGTGTGTGTGTGTGTGTGTGTGTGTGTGTGTGTGTGTGTGTGTGTGCGTTTGTGTATGTGTGTGTGCGTTCGTGCGTGCTTGTGTGTGTGTGTGTGTGTGTGTGTGTGTGTGTGTGTGTGTGTGTGTATGCGCGCGTGTGTGTGAGTGTGCATGTATGCTGTAGTTGTCAGGGTGGGTTCTATCTTCGATTCAGCGTTTTCCACAAGAGGGTAAGGAAGAACAAGAGGGGGAGGAAAAGGGAATGAACACCTCACACAAGGGTCGTTTCACGGAGGTTCTCTATTCTGACCTCTTCAGATACAAAGGGTGAGAGTGCCTGACAGTGCGTAATAATGCGCGACAATCAGTGTGACAACAGGCCAAACATTGAAACACTAGGACCCGTCCGGTCCAGCCGATTCTCACGCTCTGGCTTACAGTTGCTGTGACGGGATCAGCTAAGCTATCCAGAACTGTACTCACTGACACTGAGGAACGATGATCACAATAAAGTCATATTCATAAGAAACACGCAATTGCTTCCCCTAGCATCACAAGCACCAACACGCAATTGCTTCCCCTAGCATCACAAGCAACAACACGCAATTGCTTCCCCTAGCATCACAAGCACCAACACGCAATTGCTTCCCCTAGCATCACAAGCACCAACACGCAATTGCTTCCCCTAGCATCACAAGCAACAACACGCAATTGCTTCCCCTAGCATCACAAGCAACAACACGCACGCGCAATCTCAACCACACATTCATTCAAAGTGCCACAAAAATAAATGCTGTTACATGTATGAGTGTGCGTGCACAAAATTCTTATATTGATATTCACATGCATGTGTCCATAATTCTACTGTATCTTTCTTTGTGCATTATTTTCGATTTATGTTTGCATCTTTTTATGTAATACCCCTGCCAATATTCCTTGTGACCCCGGTATACCTGGTAATACAGACGTATTCTATTCCAGTCTTTTTCCAGCAGATGGTGACCCTGGGATTTTGTAATCATGTTTCTTTCGTTTTTGATATGGATACTTATATAGCGCATATCCTCGGTTGGAGACCAAGCTCTAAGCGCTTTTCAATCACGGGGTCATTTGCACAACAGGCTGCCTACCTGGTTAGAGCCGACTGACAGCTGCCATTGGGCGCTCATCATCCGTTTCCTGTGTCAGTCGGTCAGATTTCAGGCACGCACACAAACACACTCAGACAGACATGTAACATTTTACGTATAGGACCGTTTTGTATATTTACCCCGTCATGCAGGCAGCCATACTCCGTTTTCAGGGGTGTGCATGCTAGGTATGTTCTTGTTTCCATAACCCACCGAACGCTGACAAGGATTACAGGATCTTTAACGTGCGTATTTGATCTTCTGCGCGCGTATACTCACGAAGGGGGTTCAGGCACTAGCAGGTCTGTACATATGTTGACCTGGGAGATCGGAAAAATCTCCACCCTTTACCCACCTGGCGCGGTTACCGAGATTCGAAATCGGGACCCTCAGATTGAAAGTCCAACGCTTTAACCAATTAGCTATTGCGCCCGTTTTGTAAAATCGTCAGCAGCACTGAGTGAGTGTGAGGAAAAAACAGTGTTCAGAGAAAGTGTTGGGGTAGAAAAAGCTTTGGAGTTAGTCTTAAAGGATTGCTGTGTAATTTCTTTCTTTCTTTATATATATGTATATATATTATTTTAATTTTTAAAGAATGGCAACTGCTTGGGTTTTAGAGTTTGTTTCAGTTCCAGTCTCTCAATGAGGCGCCACTGCGCTCGGACAAGTCCATATACGCTGGGCAGATGTCTGACCAGCAGCATAACCCAACGGACTAGTCAGGCCTTGAGCGCATGCGTATATCTGTGAACTTATCAGAGTGGATACCTTCCACACAATGTTGTCAGAGGTCAACGCTTCTTCTAGCCGTGGGTTGTTTTTTTCTTCAGTGCGCGAAGTGCGTGCTGCACATTGGGGCCTAGGTTTTATCGTCTCATCCGATTGATTTGACGTTCAGTTTGATTTAACTCACTCAGTACGGCCAGTCCTCTCTTCTCCTCTACACAGACCCCTCGGATGCCCAGTTGGTGTCTGAATGACCCTACCTTTAGCTTCCGTCGTCAGAATTGTGGTATTCTTTGTCAACATTCACCTCTTCAGTATAAGAGCCTCCTGCTTGCAATATTTTGATGATGGTAATTGGGGTGAAACGCTGTTAACGTCGTCTCTTTCGCCGTTCGTATGGAAAGAGTTAACAGTTAAACTTTGAAGAAAGGGCGAGAGCGGGAATCGAACCCAGACCTTCACGGACATTGTCCCAGCAGATATGCCTCCTTACCATTCTGCCACCCTCCCTCCTGGTGTCTATAAAAGAGGGTGTTGGAGGACCGAAAATTAGATTCCAGCTCGCAGCGGGGGGGAAGGAGAGGTTTTGTTGTTTTATTTTTTCATAGAGAGATAGGCTGCAGACAGAACAGTGCGATAATCTCATCATGGAATGTTGGTCTTAATCTGAGCTGCCTAATTCTTGCCGCTTCTTGTCTATGATCAGTCGGTGTGTGCAGGGGATTTTGTTTTTTGGTGATGGACATGATCCGTTTTAAGGGTGTGGTGATGTTGATGAGATACCTAGAGCAGAGCAGCAACATACGTTTGCAACCATTAAACAGTCTCACTATGTGAAAGGTCTTAATGTCCTTCAGAGGCATCTTAAATTAATGTCCTTTTGAGCCAAAGTACATGAATCAATGAAGACGAGTCAATTTATCTAGGCCTGCATTGGCTTTGAAGGACATTAAGACTTTTGAATACTTAAGAATTAGAATCTAGAATTGCTACTTATTAGTAAAAGATGCACACAGCGTCAAGGCGAAGGTAAACAGAGTCTTTGCAATGATAGGCCCCTTGATCAGTGTAGGTAGGTTAAACTTCACAATACACAATTAAGATGAGTGCGTAAAGTACATGTATTAAAGAGAAATTTCCATGTAAAACAGTTTCTTTTTTCTAGCGGTTTCCAGCAAGACAGCGCAGCAAGCTGGGTGTAGATGTCTGTGACGCAGTTTGTTATCGACAGCAGACGGGTGTTTTGACATAACTGGGGGAGGGGGAGTGGGGGGAGGGGGGACGGGGTGCGTGTCGTCTGCTTGGTCTTGTCACAAACTATCGATTTTTGCCCGCTTCTTGTCTGTCGGGCTTCTCTGTTGTCTGGTGCCATGTGTGCCTCCACTGGTGTCCTTCACTGCACGTGCAACCTGTGGATCTGACGTCACATCCATGTCACCGTCATCCTTCTTGTGGCGTGTGTCCTGTGGGGAGAGGTATCCTGTCTCTTAGGGACCCTGGCTGTTTGCCTGCCTCACGAGGTTTTCACATTGTGAGTGTTTGTAATGTCATCATTCTGAACAAATTTCGTATTTTTGTTCTTAAAACTATTTTATCACACCATATTTCTGTCGAGTTGTCCAACACAGATGCAATACGTTGGAACTGTACTTGTCATTGGATTCAGATTTAGACTGAAAACGCGGTACAAGAGAGAGAGAGAGAGAGAGAGAGAGAGAGTCTCTCCAGAAAGCTCGGTCCATTGTGAACGTCAGGGTAACGCACTCTCCACTCACTTCTTCTCAGTCCCCCCCTCCCCACAGACCACCTCCACCTCCCACCCCCTGTGGTTCAGTGACCGTCACGACAATCTCTCCTCGCCACTTTGTGAGAGCCTCGCTGATTGGCTGGATTAGCCTGTCTGAAACAGGATCCCTGATTGGAAGATACGGTCAGCATGGTACAGAGGCAGTGGGAAGACGTGAGAACAATTGGTCTCATTAGCGGCTTTGTTACTGCCACGTTGACGAGGTGGAGAGCCTGGCACTCGGAGCCTCCTTCCCCGTGGAGGCCATGCTTGAAAAACAAAGTCCCGAGGAATGATCAAGCCATGCACAACATGTGTGGACCGTGGAATGTTAGGGATGGCAGTGCTGTTGATCGAAGGAAAACGAAAAGGGCCATGGTGGTGGTCACACAAATATCGTAATTTGCACGTGACTTATATATATATATATATATATATATATATATGTGTGTGTGTGTGTGTGTGTGTGTGTGTGTGTGTGTGTGTTAAAACGGGAATGCACATCATGGGCAGGGCAGGACTTTGTATAAGTTTTTTCTTGTTGTCCTGTTCATCAATAACTGTGTTGTATTTGACATCATGCAAATAAAATTCTGTTTGAACCGAATGCACATCATGACGTTCTCACCATCTTGAAAGCCCACACAATGGCACCCCTCTCACAACACTCGCTCCCAGAGCCTCTAGTCATAACCAAGCTCCGATCCGGTCGCTGTTACTTCTCCGAGTCCTCGTGACGTCATGACCTTGCAATACTGTTGTGATGCTTCAGTCCACATGACGTCATAACCTTGCAATGCTGTTGAGATGCTTCAGTCCACATGACGCCATGCCCCTGCAATGCTGTTGAGATGCTTCAGTCCACATGACGTCATGACCCTACAATGCTGTTGAGATGCTTCAGTCCACATGACGTCATAACCTTGGAGTGCTGTTGAGGTGCTTCAGTCCACATGACGTCATGACCCTACAATGCTGTTGAGGTGCTTCAGTCCACATGACGTCATGACCCTGCAATGCTGTTGAGATGCTTCAGTCCACATGACGTCATGACCCTACAATGCTGTTGTGATGCTTCAGTCCACATGACGTCATGACCCTGCAATGCTGTTGAGGTGCTTCAGTCCTTGTGACGTCATGAACTGCAATGCTGTTGAGGTGCTTCAGTCCACATGACGTCATGACCCTGCAATGCTGTCCAGGTGCTTCAGTCCACATGACGTCATGACCCTGCAATACTGTTGTGATGCTTCAGTCCATATGACGTCATGACCCTACAATGCTGATGAGGTGCTTCAGTCCTTGTGACGTCATGACCCTTTAATGCTGTTGAGGTGCTTCAGTCCTTGTGACGTCATGACCCTACAATGCTGTTGAGGTGCTTCAGTCCTTGTGACGTCATGAACTGCAATGCTGTTGAGGTGCTTCAGTCCACATTACGTCATGACCCTACAATACGTCTTCAGTCCACATGACGTCATGCCCCTGCAATACTTCTTCAGTCCACATGACGTCATGACCCTGCAATGCTGTCCAGGTGCTTCAGTCCACATTACGTCATGACCCTGCAATACTTCTTCAGTCCACATGACGTCATGACCCTACAATGCTGTTGAGGTGCTTCAGTCCACATGACGTCATGACCCTGCAATACTGTTGTGATGCTTCAGTCCACATGACGTCATGACCCTGCAATACTGTTGTGATGCTTCAGTCCTTGTGACGTCATGACCCTGCAATACTGTTGTGATGCTTCAGTCCACATGACGTCATGACCCTACAATGCTTCTTCAGTCCTCGTGACGTCATGCCCCTGCAATGCTGTTGAGATACTTCATTTATATTCAGTGGTTCCTGTTCTGCTTCCAAGTTACAATGCAAGACATCGCTGATGATGATGATCATGAATGTTAATGTCCCGTCACACATACTGGTGATTGCAAACATTTTGTCAGAGAATAGATTTTTACATTTGAGTGTTATCACCAAGGAGAGAAGAGGGAGTGGGGTGAATGGTAAGTTGGGGCTAAACTGGTTAATTGGAGGGTGGAATTTGAAATGAATATTTAAGCACAATTACAGAAAATTACTTAATGGACTTCGTAAAAGAGAAGTCGCAAGACATCGCATGTCATGTCCCTTGACATTTTTTTTTTTTTTACAACACTTTTTTAAAATTACATCCATGAAGTGAATGGCAGTCAACTGTGTGGTCCAGTTTTCCCATGTGAGCAAGTTCTTACGTTCCGATTTAGGCAGGAACCAATTCCGGACTGGAAGATCCTTCTACATTAGGGAGGGTGTGCAGCCCGCTTTCGTGGTGGACTTTTCGTCGCTCGCAATGCGAAAAGTAGGTCATATGACGACACGGGCAGCCCACCACTGTTACTGGCTTCTCTGAGTGTGCACTGCTTTTGTTCGGACAACTTTTCGGCAGAGTTTATGAATGGATCAGTTTGAATACGCAATGGCAGATACATGACAAGAAACACGCTCAAAGTAAACATAGAATATTAAAGCAAATAAATGGCGTAGTTATAAAACCAAATATATCTTGTAAACGTGCAAAAATAGTCACCGAAAATGTTCAAAACCCCTTCGTCAGAACAGGCGATTTCCACGACGAAATTTTAGCCTTTTGGTGACCTGGAAAAAAACGAAATGGAGACGCGCATGCTGTACGCGGTTCTCGCTAAAAATAACCAGGGAACCCCAATGAAAATCCGATGAAAGCGGGCCTGCGCACCCTCCCTATTGTCTCTGACGGGGATTCAACCACCGACCTTCCAGTCGTCGGGTCATAAAATTAACCACTTCACCAGGTTGGTCATAGTATCATGTGCATTACGGGTGCGGTGGTCAAATGGATAGAACGCTGGATTCTCTTCCGAGTGTCCTGAGTTCGATCCCTGTCGCACCTGGTGGTTCCAGGGTGGAGATTTTTTCCGATCTCCCAGGTCAACATGTGTACAGACCTGCCAGTGCCCAAACCCCTTTCGTGTGTATACGTACACAGAAGATCAAATACATACGTTAAAGATTCTGTAAACCATGTCAGCGTTCGTTGGGTTATGGAAACAAGAACAAACACACCCCAGAAAACGGAGTGTGGCTGCCTATATGGCGAGGTGAATAAACGAAACGGTAATACACGTAAAATGGTAAATGTGTGGTGTGTGTGTGTGTGTGTGTGTGTGTGTGTGTGTGTGTGTGTGTGTGTGTGTGTGTGCGCGCGCGCGCGCGCGTGTGTGACTGAACCCCACTGAATGACACAGGAAACGGAATGATGAGCGCCCAATGGCAGCTGTCAGTCGACTCTATCCAGGAAGGCAGCCTGTTGTGCAAATGACTCCGTGTTTATAAAGCTCTCAGAGTTTGATCTCTAAAGATAGGCGCTATGTAAGTATCCGTATCATCATCATAATTTGACGAGGTTTCCCTTTTACCACCTTCAAAGACCACCTTCCTCGCCCCCTCCACAGGCCGCCCCCTTCACACACACACACTCTCTCTCTCCAGGCGATCAACATCAGTTTGCTGATCATGGTCCACACTACAGATTTTTATTTTGTTTTCAATTCACAATGAAAAAAAACCCTCAATTTTTTTTTCATCAGGAGACACTGATATATAAATCGAATTCTCATGAAATGCGATCCCAGAAAACATGGATATGCTTCCAGTCGCGTTAGCGCTAAGAAATTATCAAAAAAACACAACAAACACACAAAGAAACACAAAAACACACGCCCACACACACACACGCATGCACACATACACACAGGTACACACACACACACACACACACACACACACACACACACACACACACACACAGAAGAGACAGACAGGAGTGAGAGGCTTGGTAGACAGCATATCTGTGCATCCTGCCCCCAGTCTGTTCCTGGATAGCACTAAAAAACAAGAATTGGTAGACAGCATATCACTGCATCCTGCCCCCAGTATATTCCTGATAGCACTAAAAAAAAAAAAAACAGTTGGTAGACAGCATATCACTACATCCTGCCCCCAGTCTATTCCTGGATAGCACTAAAAAACAACAATTTGTAGACAGCATATCACTACATCCTGTAGCCAGTCTGTTCCTGGATAGCACTAAAAAACAACAATTTGTAGACAGCATATCACTACATCCTGTAGCCAGTCTATTCCTGGATAGCACTAAAAAACAACAATTTGTAGACAGCATATCACTGCATCCTGCAGCCAGTCTATTCCTGGATAGCACTAAAAAAAAACAATTGGTAGACAGCATATCACTACATCCTGTAGCCAGTCTATTCCTGGATAGCACTATAAAACAACAATTGGTAGACAGTATATCACTACATCCTGCCCCCAGTCTATTCCTGGATAGCACTACAAAAGCAACAATTTGTAGACAGCATATCACTACATCCTGTAGCCAGTCTATTCCTGGATAGCACTATAAAACAACAATTTGTAGACAGCATATCACTACATCCTGTAGCCAGTCTATTCCTGGATAGCACTAAAAAACAACAATTGGTAGACAGCATATCACTACATCCTGCCCCCAGTCTATTCCTGGATAGCACTACAAAAGCAACAATTTGTAGACAGCATATCACTACATCCTGTAGCCAGTCTATTCCTGGATAGCACTACAAAAGCAACAATTTGTAGACAGCATATCACTACATCCTGCCCCCAGTCTATTCCTGGATAGCACTAAAAAACAACAATTTGTAGACAGCATATCACTGCATCCTGCCCCCAGTCTATTCCTGGATAGCACTATAAAACAACAATTGGTAGACAGCATATCACTGCATCCTGCCCCCAGTCTATTCCTGGATAGCACTACAAAAACAACAATTTGTAGACAGCATATCACTACATCCTGCAGCCAGTCTATTCTTGGATAGCACTAAAAAACAACAATTGGTAGACAGCATATCACTACATCCTGCCCCGAGTCTATTCCTGGATAGCACTAAAAAACAAGAACAACAACAAAAAGAAAAAAAAAAACCCGCTCCCTATCTCTCCTTCAGGAAGAAGACTGAATCCTTGACATTGGGTTTTTGTTTTTTTTGTTATTATCCACCAGCTCCGACATCCCTGGAGTTTGCAGAGAAGGGATATGTACCAGCGAGGCGTCTGTTCCCGTTCAGCTGGCAAAGAACACATTCAGACAGTTAGATATAGCATTCAGACAGACAGACAGACAACATTCCGACAGACAGATAACATTCCGACAGACAGATAACATTCCGACAGACAAATAACATTCCGACAGACAGATATTATAACATTCAGACAGACAAGTAAAACATTCAGACAGACGGATATAACATATATACACACTGATATAACATTCAGACAGACAGGTAAAACATTCAGACAGGTAAAACATTCAGGCAGACAGGTAAAACATGCAGACAGGTAAAACATTCAGACAGACAAATATAACATTCAGACAGATTTAACATTCAGACAGACAGATATAACATTCAGAAAGGTACAACATTCAGATAGACAAAATTAACACACACACACACACAGATATAACATTCAGACAGACAGGTAAAACATTCAGACAAATATTACATTCAGACAGACAGGTAAAACATTCAGACAGACAGATATAACATACAGACACATAACATTCAGACACATAACATTCAGACAGACAGACAGATATAACATTCAGACAGACAGATATAACATACATACACACATATATATAATTCAGAAAGACATATATAACATTCAGACAAACAGATATAACATTATACACACAGAGTTATAACATTCAGACAGACAGATAGATATAACATATACAAACAGAGATATAACATTCAGACAGACAGACATAACATTCAGACAGACAGATATAATATTCAGACAGACAGGTAAAACAATTCAGCCTTTCTTTGACCTGTTAAGTGTGTATGTATTCTGCACAAACGTTATTTTGCTTGGAAGTGTTAGTGTATGAAGTCACACAGCCACTTCCACTCCTGTGTTTGACAGTGTGAGATGATAAAATGGTTCCTAGGAGGGAGATTAGTTTTTCTATCATAAATATTATTGGGAACATTACGAACTTATCTGAAAGAGGAGTGACGGGAGGAGGGGTGAAGAGGAAATGTTCATAATTATTTCTTATCTAACGGACGCAATAACCGAATGGTTGAAGCGTTCGACTTTCAATCTGAGGGTCCCGGGTTCGAATCTCGGTAACGGCGCCTGGTGGGTAAAGGGTGGAGATTTTTCCGATCTTCGAGGTCAACATATATGCAGACCTGCTAGTGCCTGAATCCCCTTCGTGTGTATACGCGAGCAGAAGCTCAAACACGCACGTTAAAGATCATGTAATCCATGTCAGCGTTCGGTGGGTTATGGAAACAAGAACATACCCAGTATGCAAACCCCCGAAAACGGAGTATGGCTGCCTGCATGGCGGGGTAAAAACGGTCGAACACGTAAAAGCCCACTCGTGTACATACGAGTGAACGTGGGGGGTTGCAGGCCACGAACGAAGGAGAGAAGAAGAATTTCTGATCTGATCTGATGTTCGCCCAAAACATTATTCGACGAATGAAATGCAAAAAAAATACTGGATTGGTATGTTGTTTGATCGTTGATTTGGTTTCGTTCTTTCTGTTTCATTATATATCTTGTCACAAGTGTGTTTTGCTTCATTTTCTTTCCTTCTTCATGGATTGTATTTCAGATAGTTTCTTACTTTTGTTCGTATTAATCCTCTGGATGGGATATATAGGAGAGTGGCCCCACGCCAGAGATAATAT
>NC_134898.1:27196882-27201882 GCF_041734735.1 Babylonia areolata
ACAAACACACAAAAAACAAAAAAACAAAAAAACAAACAAACAAACACACACACACACACACACACACACACACAAAAACAACCCCACGAGAGGTGTGCTTCCTGGACATTCAGAGCTGGGTGACTCAGAATACATTACAGCTGAATGCTGACAAAACTGATGCAGTAAACATCGGAACAAAACAAAACTCTCTCCTGTCATTATTAACTCAGTCAAACAACACAGTGCATCCATTTACTTTCTCTCTGCCGCTCGGTCACTACCCTTGACGTTGCTCCATGGCAACACTCTGTCCACGCAAAAACAAATTATCGGTCAACCCTGCTACTGTCAAGTACGGTGCATCATTTCTGTTCCGAATACTTGATCACTGACACAATATCTAAACTTCTATCACTACCCCTGTCTCTGTCTGTCTGCCTGTCTCTCTCATTGTGCAACATAGGTAAGAAAGGTGAATTACATTTCTTATTATGTTGCTCTGCTTTGAGTGAACTCAGACAAAAACTAATTCAACCAAAATATTTCAAAGACCCATGTACTTTTAGATTTAGTTCGCTTATTTCGTCAAGACACAAGTTTTCTCTACAAAACGTGCCCATCTACTAATATGAAGTTTTGAAGGGATTATGAACTGCTGTTTCGTGAATGTTGCTGAACATACTATAATTTTTTGGTTGAATTGTGATGCCGGTTAATTGTCATGTTATTTCTTTATTTTCTTGTGTGAACCTCTTCAGTTAAGGGCTTTGGCCTTAATCTAAATAAAAATCGTTATCGTTATCGTTATATATATCTCTCTCCCTTTGTGTGGGTCTTTTGGGTCTTTGGTTCTCTCTCTTTCTCCTGAAGCATAAATCATCTTGAATCCTGTGCAAGACACAAATGGAAAATGCCATTGTGAAGTGACTGTTGCCACGAGAGACAGTAATGCAGTTATTATCAGCAACTTTGTGGATCCGTCTGTCTGCCTGCCTGTCTGTCTGTCTGCCTGTCTGTTTGCCTGTGTCTGTTTCCCCGTTTCACTCTCCCCCCCCCCCCCCCGGCAGTGTCCACTGTCATCGTTTTATAGGAAATGGTGCATCTTGTGTAGCACATGTCACTGTGTCAAAACTGTTTATGCTTAGACAACAGTACATTTCTCTGCTATTGATGGTCAAATCAAATATCAAATCAAATTATGGTGCTTAGAGCCTCGCCGACCACTAAGGCCATCCCAAGGCTATCGCCACGTTAATACCTACCGCCCTACTACAGGGGTTAAAAAAACCAACCAAACAAAAAAACAACAACAAAAAACAACAACAAAACAATATAAACAAGTCAACGCTTTAAGCTTTCCACTCAAAGTTAAAAAAAACAACTTCCATAGTTTAAAACCTTCAAATCTGATTAAAAATGTTCACTTCTTCAAGAAGTTCATCAGCGCCCACTAGGGACATCACGAAACAAAGTCTTCAGAGGAAGCGCCGTGTAATGTCTGTGTTTAACGTCATGCAGGGCCCAACAGTCAAGGAGCACGGTGAGAGGCTCATCACAGGGAATACATCGAGGGGCCTCTTCCCCCTTCAACAAGTAAGAATGAGTAATAAAAAAAAGTGTGCCCCGCATGCAGTCTGCACAGCACAGACTCCTCCTTTCTGTTCTTCAACCCCGATGGGAGGGTCTCTTTTTGGTCTGGACGGATTTGGAACAGCTTGTTGTCCGTCTGGGATGGTCACAAACTGTCTCTCTGTGATGAAACCGTCTGGTGATAACATACTTCACTCTCATACTGCACTTTCAGTATGTCTGTCTGTCTTTCCTTTTTTCCCCTCTCTATATTTCAGGGTGTGGTTGGAAAAATAATGCATGTTTACATATATTATGTCCCTGGTGAAATTAGATTTCCTCTCGTTTCATGTTATTTTCAGTTTAAAAAAAAATGACACGCATCATTTACAAAGCCACTACAAAATCTTCTGCAGTGTGTTTGCATGATCAGTCTGTCCGGAAATGTTTGCAGTTTTCAATTTATGATCATGGGAAAATAGGTATCATATATCCTGTTTTAGAACCACTGCACACGAAAGACCCAGCTGCAAATGTGTACAAGATCTTGTGGCATCCAGTTCACCTTCCAGCTGATGTGGAGGTCTCCATCCATCCTGGACCTCCGATATTTCCAGTGGGGGTCGGGGTTGGGGGTTGGGGGGATGAGGGGTGTGATCCTGGGATTTGCAATAATGGTTCTTCCATGTTGTAGAACAAGTGGCAGCAGCACTGAGTGAGAATGGGAGAAAAGCATGATTTAGACACACTGTTTGAGCAAAACCAGCACAGAAATTATCATACTGGACTGCCTTGCACTTCATTCTTTCACAAAGTGGTAGCCACTGGAATACCTACCCACTGTGGATGGCAGGTATACCTTCATTTTTGTGTGCATTGGCTGCATGACAAAACAAAAAGAAGCAGCGAATTTTCTATCCGTAAAGTGGGCATTTTCCCCAGCTTGGTTTATGAAGTGAGGTCATGGCACAGCCCAAGGTGTGTTGCACCTTGTTGTGAACGTGTGTTGCTGTTCTGCTCCTGGCAAACCATTTTCTTTTTGGCAAGACATCAGTGTGTGTATGTGTGTGTGTGTGTGTGTGTGTGTGTGTGTGTGTGTGTGTGTGTGTTTGTGTGTGTGTGCGTGTGTGAAGTGTGTGTGTGTGGGGGGGAGGTGTGTGTGTGTGTGTGTGTGTGTGTGTGTGTTTGTGCGTTTGTGTGAAGTGTGTGTGTGTGTGATGTGGTGTGTGTGTGGTGTGTGTGTGTGTGTGTGTGTGTGTGTGTGTGTGTGTGTGTGAAGTGTGTGTGTGTGTGAAGTGTGTGTGTGTGTGTGTGTGTGTGTGTGTGTGTGTGTGTGTGTGTTAGGAGGAGATAGGTTGTGTAGGGCTGAAAGGAAGGAGGTTGGTGAGATGATGTGGGGAAGAGGTTGTTGGAGAAGGGCTGCAGACAGAGCAGAAATTGAACCTGACAATGGGAGGTTGCTGTCTGTCTGTACTGTGTAATTCTAGTCTTTTCCCGGAACATTAATCTCACAATGCATGATTCTGAAATAAAACCAACCACCAAGTATACACTGTACACGTATTGAAAAGAAATCACCAGGCAAAATTGTTTTGTTTTTGTTTTTTTGCTTTTTCCCTGGTGGATTGATTCAGAAACAGCACAGTAAAGCTGGGTGTAAATGTCTGTGACGCAATTTGTTATCGACAGAAGACGGGTGTTTTGACTTAACTGGGGACTGTGGTGGGAGGGGGGCCGGGGGGGGGGGGGGGGATGGGGTGCGTGTCGTCTGCTAGGTCTTGTCACAAACTATCGATTTTCCCCGCTTCTTGTCTGTCGGTCTTCACTGTTGTTGTCGTCTGGTTTCATGTGTGCCTCCACTGGTGTCCCTCACTGCACGTGCAACAAGTGGGTCTGTCATGTAAGGGTGGGCATCTTGTGTGAGAGTTGTCACCGTCTGCTGTGGGCCATCAGCTTGTCTGGATTGTTGTGCACAGTTTCGGTGCCTTGTAGAGTTGTCATTCTTAATTGTGATTTCCCATCTGCATTCCTTTCTTTATGGATTAAAAAGAAAATGTTTTGATGTACGTTAACTCCTGTTATGGCCTCATTGGTTAATTAGCTGAGCTCTAAACATAAATTGTGCATCTCCTTGATATCCATCATGTGTGTTATATTGTGGGCCTGTATTTCTAAGGTCTGTCAACATGTCCTGTTTCATTTGGTGTGTAAGGCTGCTTTCAGACTAAGCCTAGTCAGTTGCTGACAGCCAGTTGTCATCAGCCTGACACAGCAGCACACTACACTTCAATCAGACACAGACAATTTCCTGTCAACAACGGTGCTCTACAGATGGAAGAAACGAATATTTGGGGGATTCACGATACTAGTATCATTTAAGACTTCCATTCCTTGGACCAGCCATCCGTCTCATATATCGATATATATGTCTACATGATACAAATCAACAAGAGAGGCAAGGCCTTCAAGACTCACTTGTGATACACTGAAAAAAAAATCCAGGCTTTTTATGTATTGTGTATAATTTCAAAATGTAATGTTTAAGATGAGAAAGATCAGTTTAAAGCGAATTAAGTCCCCTAGCATTAATTACAGAGTAATTTCCCTTTTTTACTATCTGCACCCAAACGTTTGCAAAATAAATAAAACTTCCATGCTTAGCAAAAGAAGTTCCTGTTCGAACAAAAAATGATAATAATGACTGCTCTTGTTGTTGGGTCAGAATATCAGATTAAAGTGCCAAGTTTAGAGAACACAAAAAATATAAATATACCAGTAAATGCAGTTTGCATATAATTAGGCTTCATATTTTTTTTGTTGTGCCCATCCCAGAAGTGCAATATTGTTTTAAACAAGATGACTGGAAAGAACTGAATTTTTCCTATTTTTATGCCTAATTTGGTGTCAACTGACAAAGTATTTGCAGAGAAAATGTCAATGTTAAAGTTTACCACGGACACACAGACACACAGACACACACACACACACACACACAGACAACCGAACACCGGGTTAAAACATAGACTCACTTTGTTTACACAAGTGAGTCAAAAAGCTGGCTGGAGACAGCTGGAGATGGCTGATGGCCAGTGTGAGCACTCACCACCGCCGTACATGGCGGGAAAGCACAAAATAGCATGCACACAATTCTTGGCCAGCTGCTGTCAGCTGCAGCAGGCTGGTAGCAACTGACTGGGCTTGGTGTGAACGTAGCCTAACATGTGGGTGTGTTTCTTTTCCTGTCTCTGAGACATTTCGTCCTCGTCTGTCTGTACCCTCCCTCTTCATTTGCATTTTTCTTTTTTTTCTTTTTTAAAGGAAGGGATCTAGCACAGGAACAATACGATAACTGCTGCTACTTCTACTGTAGCAGTGTTGTTGTTGCTGCTGTTGTTGTTGTTGTTGTATCTCCTGTTACTACTGCTTATACTGCAGCTGTTGTTGTTTCT
>NC_134898.1:27209382-27214382 GCF_041734735.1 Babylonia areolata
GGGGGTGTGGAAAATGTCACCAAGGTCTCTTTCTTTCTGTGGGGAGGGTGGGGCTGTTTCCAATCAGTGGTGATGGCTCACTGATAACAGCTCTGTTTTCTTTCTGTTTCACTTTTCTTCTTTTTGTTTCTCACGTGTGTGTAAACAGGTTGTTGTTCCTTGCAATTTTCGGATGCTCCGCTGACAAGCAACGTGTAAAACAAAAACAAACAAACAAAACAACAACAACAACAACAAAACCATGGAGTTTGTTTTGAAGTTTTTGAAGGATTGCATGTGAAAGCGGATGGTCTCAATTTGCATCGTTTTGATAATAAATCTCTTGATGTGTTTCTTCAACTCATTATAGTTTTGTTTCTTTCTCTGTCTTTCTGTCTGTCTGTCTGTCTGTCTGTCTGTCTGTCTCCCTCTCCTCCTAACATTCTGCATGTCTGTTTCTTTCTTGTTTTGCCTATCTATTCTCTTTGTCTCTCAGTCACTCTGTCTGTCTGTTTGCCTGTCACACACACACACACACACACACACACACACACACACACACACACACACACACACACACACACACACTCCCTCCCCCTCTCTTTGTGGGTTTCGGGGTCTCCGACTCTCTATTCTCCTAACGCACATAAATCATTTTAATTCTTGCATCAGATATAAAGGAGAAATGCCAATGCGAGAAAACTGTTGCTATGAGAATGAGAGACAACACTGCGTTCATAATTCGCCTTTCTTAGGGTTCGGCCTGTTCGTCTGTCTGTCTGCCTGCCTGTCAGTGTGACCGCCTGACTGTCTGTTTGACTGTTTGCCCTGTTTAATTGCCTCCTTTCCCCTCCCCATCATTTTGTTTTTAAAGCAAAATAAAGAGAAATCGCTTAAAATCAGCCAACAAGCTGGCCTTAAAGGCAGGAAACATAACACCACGAGTGCGGTAAATGCCAACGTCAGGGTACTGTTTCTGCTCAAATGGCAGTATGGTTACTAATGGCTTGTCTTTTTCTGTGCTGAAGTCCTCGGCAGGTAATGAACATTGTATTGACTCCACCCTCTTGCATGCTCTCTCTCTCTGTCTCTGTCTCTCTCTCTCTCTCTCTGTGTGTCTCTCTTTCACCTCTCTCTGTCTGTCTCTGTGTCTCCTCTCTCTCTGTCTGTCTCTCTGTCTCCTCTCTCTCTCTCTGTCTCTCTCTATCCATCCTCTCCATCACCCACTACTTTACCCTTTCCCTTTCCGAAATGGTATTGACAGTGCCATTCGTGAAATTTTATTCCCGTGTAGTGTTCAGTGTGGTGAGGACTGTCGTCAAAGTTTTACGTTTCAGTCCCAGGATCCCTTTATTACTTACGGCACGCGCGTAAAACGGAATGGAAGTCACCCGTTTTGTGTGTGTGTGTGTGTGTGTGTGTGTGTGTGTGTGTGTGTGGAGTCATTACACGGCGAAACTCCATTGTCAGTGGTTTACCAGATCAGGTTTGGTGCTGAGATTTGAGATCCGTGGAGACAATTGTCAGTAACACTGGGCTGGGCAGCAACGTGGTGGAATATGCACAGGTTCAGATACAGTAGGCAAGAAGGGTTGTGAAAGTGAATAAGATCGAGTATATATATATATATATATATATATATATATATATATATATATATATTTAATACATACATATATTTAATATTTATATAGCGTTGAATCTTGTGCAGAGACAAATCAAAGCGTTTTCACACCAGTCATTCACACGCATGCATAACTCTAAAACTGAAGAAGAAACTGAAGACAAGGAAGAGGCAGTATATATATATATATATATATTTACAGAGTGAGAGGTAGACAGACAGACAGACAGACAGACAGAGACAGAGAGAGAGAGAGAGAGAGAGAGAGATTCTAACATGAAGGAGACGAGTAATAAAAAGTCAAAATGAAAAAGGTACATAAAAAGAATGAAATAACTGGGCCTTTTTTTTTTGCATGTGTATGCGTCAAGGCAAGTCCACATTTTTATTTCAAGATGGTAATTTAATAAGAAACAACTGATTTTTTTTTTACATCAAGCCATCTAGATAATAGAAAATAAACAAAACAATTATAAAGATAGATAAGAAGAAAAAAAAGTAGAAAAAAAAGAGGAGAAACATTGAAAAAACAAACAAACAACCCCCCCCAAAAAAAACCCAAAAACAAAAAAAACCACCCCATAAATACTAGAATTGCGCGATAATGAAATACACAGTAGCATTCACATACCCCCTCATATTACACAAGTAAACCGCCAGCCATTTCACAACTAATAATTTAGGTGGTAACTAATATATATACATTTGTGTTATTGTTCATCATTTGCACAGTTAATAAAATGATTTTTCACATTTTTGTTAAACACATTCTTATACTTTATATTCTTTAAAATGAGTGGAAGGTTATTCCATAAGTTTCCACCAGAGTATAGGAAGCTGGATTTATAAAGGTTATTTCTAGGTCTAGGTATACATAACATATGATTGTGACTGTGGTCATTAGTTTTAAAAGTTTCTGTTATCGTTTTGGGAGCATTTCCATATATCACATTATTCATGCAAGCAGCCCTGTTGAACAGCCTGTTGTGGAAAGATAATACAGTAAGTAGTTTATAATCAGTGTGGGTCAGGGAGCTCGACTTCAACAATGCTAATTTTAATGATCTTTTATACATACGATGAATACATTTTAAGTTTGTATTGCTGCACTTGTCCCATAGAGTTGACGCATAATCATCCGGTAAAATCCGGTGTTAAATTATAAACTTCTAATTTACGTACTAACAATGAATGACTGATTACATCAAAGGTTTTTTTTTTTTCCAAAATCTATAAAAAGAAAGACCTATAAATTAATTTTCATTAATGTTGTGCAAAAGACTGCCAGTAAGTTGTATTAGAGCAATGTGGCAAGAATGGTTTTCACGAAAACCAGACTGATCTTCGTGGATTAGATTGTTATTGACAAGATACGTATTCAAAGCTTTTTGCAAAGTGTTTTTCGATAGGTTTTGATAGAACAGACAAGACAGAAATTGGTCTGTAGTTTGACGGATCAGAAGAATCACCTGATTTGTGGAGAGGAATGACTCTAGCTTGCTTGAATGAATTTTAAAGGAAAATATTTCTTATGGATACACAAATTGTATAGATATGTCAGTGTATCAACAATAACAGGGGAAGAAAGCTTTAATACCCGCCCATCCAACCCGTCCAAATCACGTGTGCCAGACTGTTTTAGCAGTGATAAACTCTTACTAAAATCTATGACCGTCATCGGTTGGAGACTAAATGGAACGTTAATGTCCTTGGAATGAACATACTGTTTTAAATCATAAAGGTCATTTTCACTGGTTCTGTCGTTTGGTATAATTTTATCAGCAATGTTTGCAAAGTGATTATTTGAGTGATCTGCTGTTATATCTGTGATAATGTGTTGGTTTTTGACTCACTTGTGTAAACAAAGTGAGTCTATGTTTTAACCCGGTGTTCGGTTGTGTGTGTGTGTGTGTGTGTGTGTGTGTCCGTGGCAAACTTTAACATTGACATTTTCTCTTTAACTACTTTGTCAGTTGACACCAAATTTGGCATAAAAATAGGAAAAATTCAGTTCTTTCCAGTCATCTTGTTTAAAACAATATTGCGCCTCTGGGAAGGGCACAAAAAAAATAAAGAATGAAGCCTAATTATATGCAAACTGCATTTACTGTTATATTTATATTTTTTGTATTCTCTAAACTTGGCACTTTGATCTGATATTCGACCCAACAGCTAGAGCAGTCATTATTATCATTTTTTGTTCAAACAGGAACTTCTTTTGCTAAGCATGGAAGTTTTATTTATTGCAAACGTTTTGGTGCAGATAGTAAAAAAAGGGAAATTACTCTGTAATGCTAGGGGGGAGTTAATTTGCTTTAAACTGATCTTTCTCATCTTAAACATTACATTTTGAAACAAGAGAGGCAAGGCCTTCAAGACTCACTTATGATGCACTTTTTAAAAAACATCCAAGCTTTTTTATGTATTGAGTATAATTTCAAAAGAAGTTACATTTGGATTTACGTTTCATTCCATTTACCTTATTTCTTAAATTGCTCCTTTGTTCCATAGATATTAAGATAATTTCTGTAATATATTTCAGTGTGTGTGTGTGTGTGTGTGTGTGCACGTGAAGTTTGTAACCTTTGGAATAGTACATAGTGCTGACAGTATGGAATTGGAATTGGTCTTGATCAGTATGAAGTCCGTGGCTCTTGAAAGTGTTGTGCTGTGACTTGTGAAATATCACGCCATGTATGATATGTTGTTTGTTATGAACCGTGCAACCATAACGTGAAGACAATAACATTATTGCTGAAGATCATGTTGTGCCTGCATTTTGAAAAAAAAAATCGTACAGTTCTTAAGATAGTTAAAGACTCGTGGATTTGAGGATACCACCAAAAAAAAAAAAAAAAAAAAAAAAAGAAAAAAAAAGAGAAGAAATTATCAAAATGGAAAATTAACAACATAGTCATCACTGGGACATCATTTTTAGCGTATATATTTCACAGTCATTGTAGAAAAAACCTAGAGAGAAAACTTAATGTAAGTTATCTTCTTTCGTTGTTGCGGAATTGAAAACAAACAACAACAACAACAACAACAAAAAACAACAACAAGAACAACAACAAAAACAAAAAACAACAACAAGAAGAAGAAGAACAACAACAACAACAAAAAACAACAACAAAAACACAAAACAGCTGTGTAGGCTGGGTGTAGATGTCTGTGACGCAGTTTGTTATCGACAAGCAGACGGGTGTTTTGACATAACTGGGGACTGGGTCTGGGTGGGGACGGTGGGGTAGGTGGGGGGGAGGGGAGGGGAAGCCTGTCCTCTGCCAGGTCTGGTCACAAACTATCGATTTTCCCCGCTGCTTGTCTGCCGGACTTCTCTGTTGTTGTCGTCTGGTTTCATGCGTGCCTCCACTGGTGTCCCTCACTGCACGTGCAA
>NC_134898.1:27219382-27249382 GCF_041734735.1 Babylonia areolata
TATGGATTTGTCCGAACGCAGTGACGCCTCCTTTAGTAGTACTGCACTGAACTGAACTGAACTGAACTCAACTGATTCGACAGTTAAAATCAAGGGTGAATTACTTTGTAAGATTGGTGTTAGTATACAATAATGGAGGATGAAAGATCGGTATCCCAGTACATAATAATAATGACGTAACAGGATAGATGGGAGGTGTGTCAGTATAAATGACCGGTACCCCAATACATAATAATAATGACGTAACAGGATAAATGGGAGGTGTATCAGTATGAATGACCGGTATCCCAGTACATAATAACAATAATGACGTAACAGGATAAATGGGAGGTGTATCAGTATAAATGACCGGTATCCCAATACATAATAATGATGACGTAACAGGATAAATGGGAGGTGTGTCAGTATAAATGACCGGTATCCCAGTACATAATAATAATGACGTAACAGGGTAAATGGGAGGTGTGTCAGTATAAATGACCAGTATCCCAGTACATAATAATAATGACGTAACAGGATAAATGGGAGGTGTACCAGTATAAATGACCGGTATCCCAGTACATAATAATGATGACGTAACAGGATAAATGGAAAGTGTGTCAGTATGAAAGATTGATGCCGTACCACACATGAATGATTTGACACGGTGAACACCAAGAACAGAGCAGCCTCAGCGAAAACAAATACACAAACAAAAAACAAGAAGAAAACTATTTTCCGTCCTTTAATTACAGGTAATAAACTTTTCCCTTTATGGGGAGTTGCCAAGCGTATTCGGCCAAAGGAAAAAAATATATTTACACGGATTCAGTAAGAGATTTAACCTGTGAATGCTGAAATGATTTATGTTATTTGGTTGAAATCGACTCGAGCTTCTGACATAGAAACTAAATGTTTGAATACTTGATTTCTTGATTTTGACAAATGTGAAAAAGAACAACTGATTTATCAACAACCAGAACAACACACACACACACACACACACACACACACAGAGGCGGACACGGACATCATTGCCATTGCCAATACTATCCTTTGGCGAGGGGGACAATGTATGAACAAAATAATAACGACAGTTTACAGAGAAAATAACAGATTGCAAAGAGCAAAATAGAAAATCAACGACCAAAAGAACAACAACAACAATAACATCAACAAAATCATGAAATAAAACATTGCTAAGATTAAAGAAAAAAAAAAAAAAAAAAAAAGCTCGACCATCCAACTTTCTACAAAATCATTCATAATTATAAACAGTGGAACTGACATCAGAGTAACAGTGTTTTTTCGATAGCTATAAGGCTTCCGAGGTTAATTTCTTTTCCGACAACCCCATGCTAGGGCGATAAATCTCGCTAGTGATCTTATACTTACTTCATTATCTATCAAAAGCTTACTGGTAAGGTTCATATTCTTTAAGTTTTCCCCGTTGAAAATTAAGCATTTCTTTCGAATTTCTTCATAATACTTACACATAAAAAGGAAATGAGTTTCATCTTCAACTGAAGCACGCACCACACATAGGACAAAGTGACCGTGCGGACGTGTCAGCAGAGAACCTTTTTTTTTTGTTAGCATTTAGGCCTACAGTTCTGAGTCTGAATCAAGCCAGGCTTGTTCTGTGCCATTTATTACTTATCACTTTAATGTATTTTTCTTGTCTGAAAAATATTCTTAAAATAGAGGAACCAATTGTATTTTTCTGACTCTTCGATGTGGGAATGCCAATCTTGTTTGTACGAATTAATTAATCTGTCTTTAGATTCTGCGAGAAATATTCGATTATTGCCCAAAGCCTGACTCACCCAGACAATCCCAAAGCCTTCTGTGGTTAAAACAATCTTTACAAAAAAGCCCAATTTTCTTTTCCTATCTATCTATCTATCTATCTATCTATCTATCTATATATATATATATATATATATATATATATATATATATATATATATATTATCCATTGTACTTTCTATTAAAACTTCCTGATTTGTTATCCAAATTTCAGAACTATTTTGAAGGTGAATTTTTTGTTGAATAAAAAGTTGTGACCTATTTTCAATGATGTTCGATTCTGTTCATTGCGGTTTTTATACGGATTCAGTCGTGACATTCCTGTGCAGCCATCGTGCGATGTCGACTTATTCATGTCCGGTCATTCAGCTTCACCAAACAGAGATGCTGTGTTTGTTCCGTAAGGTAATCAGGAAACATGCTTTGTCCATCGACAGGTGTTAGTTCTTGAACCATGACCCGGGGGTGATTCCTAAAAAAAAAAAAGAGAAAAAAAAAGAAAGAAAAAAAAGGTTGGAATACACGCACAGCATGCCATGTAGCGACTGCTGTTTCGTCGTTTTTGACTCACTTGTGTAAACAAAGTGAGTCTATGTTTTAACCCGGTGTTCGGTTGTGTGTGTGTGTGTGTGTGTGTGTGTGTGTGTGTGTCCGTGTGTCTGTGTGACCGTGGTAAACTTTAACATTGACATTTTCTCTGCAAATACTTTGTCAGTTGGCACCAAATTTGGCATAAAAATAGGAAAAATTCAGTTCTTTCCAGTCATCTTGTTTAAAACAATGTTGCACCTCTGAGATGGGCACAACAAAATAAAAAAAGAAGTCTAATTATATGCAAACTGCATTTACTGTTGTATTTATATTTTTTGTATTCTCAAAACTTGGCACTTTGACCTCTTATTCTGACACAACAAGAGCAGTCATTATTATCATTTTTTGTTCAAACAGGAACTTCTTTTGCTAAGCATGGAATTTTTATTTATTTTGCAAACGTTTTGGTGCAGATAGTAAAAAAAGAGAAATTACTCTGTAATTAATGCTAGGGGACTTAATTTATCACAAGTGAGTCTTGAAGGCCTTGCCTCTCTTGTTAAAGCATGGTTGTGACGTATGGTGTGGGGGTGATTTCTCAAGAAGGATTGAATACACGCACAGCATACCATTATACGCTACTGCTAGTTTTGGCAGTGTTTAATTAAACAATGGTTCTGATGTTACCAGCAAGCGAGTTTTTGTCCCTGGCTCACCTTTTGAGTCAGGTGTGTGTGGATCCTTTCTTCATTGACTTTGACACCGGCACAGCAAGCAATAAAAAATAAATCCCAAACCCCCCCGCCCCGCCCCTCCCAGCCCCCCCAAACAATTTAGCGTTATTAGGGAGGGTGTGCAGCCCGCTTTCGTCATGGACTTTTCGTCGCTCGCAGATCGAGAAGTAGGTTATATGACGACACGGGCAGCCCACCACCGTAACTGACTTCTCTGGGTGTGCACTGCTTTTGTTCGGACAAATTGTCGGCAGAGTTTATAAATGGATCAGTTCGAATACGTAATGGCAGATATATGACAAGAAACACGCTCAAAGTAAACATAGAAGACTAAAGCAAATAATGGGTGTGATTACAAAACCAAATATATCTCGTAAATTTGCAAAAAAAATCTTGCTACCGAAAATGTTCATAATCCTTTCGTCAGAACAGCGATTTCAACAACAAAATTTAAGCCTTTCGGTGACCTGGAAAAAAAAGGAAGTGGAGGCGTGCACGCGCACGCGCACGTGGTTGTCGCTAAAAATAACCAGGGAACCCTGACGGAAATCCGACGAAAGCGGGCCTGCACACCCTCCCTACTGAAACAGGTCTCAGAACTGAGGATGGACCTACAAACACTTCAAAAATAACCTTTTCAGCCTGTTCATTCACTGAAGGCACTGTCCTCGATGGACGCCGGGCCAGTCTCCTGAATGGGAGGAACAATGGCGTCTGTGTCCTCCCCCGGGGGTGTGGTGGTGCTGAAGTCTGGAACCATGACCAGGTGGGGGTTGGGTTGTGAGCGGGTGGGTGTGGAGGTGGCGTGAGGGGGGTCCGTGGACAGCTTCATGTTGCTCCTTGGCACTTGGTACCGCGCTGTGGCTTCAGGCATCTGTCCTGCGTCTGCGGGAATAGTGAAATGTGTGGGTGGGTAGGTGAGTGTTTGGGTGGATGGATGTTTGGTTGGATGGGTGGGCCTGTTGGCCGGGTGGGTTGAAGTATGGGTGCGTGCATGAATACATGCATGGTCAGGCGGGTGGATGGCTTGCTGGATAGTTTGTTGTCAAGTCTGTTGGTTGATGAGTGATGGGGTAAACTTGTCTCAGTGAGTGAGCGGTGAGAGAGTTAGTTAGCTGGTTACTTAGTTAGCCAGTTAGATCTTGGCATTGTCGCCTCTTCGTTATCATCATCATCATCATCATCATCATCATCATCATCTTCATCGGCATTGTCGGTATCGTCGTTACAGTCATCATCATCATCTTGTTGTTGTTGTTCTCAATATTATTGTGTTAGTGGTAGTGGCGGCAGTAGTGTTACCTGTCTTGTTGAGATCATCATCATCATCATCATCATCATCATCATCATCATCATCATATCATTAGTGTTACCTGTCCTGTCGAGGTCATCATCATCATCATCATCTTCTTCTTCCCCTTCATGGTTGTGGCAGTGTTAGTGGTGGTGGTGGTGGCAGTGTTAGTGGTGGTGGTGGTGGTGGCAGTGTTTGTGGTGGTGGTGGCAGTGGTTACCTGTCCCGACACGGGTGAGGCAGACCACGGCCGGGACGTTGGAGGGCCGCTGGTAATCGGACTCTACCACCCTCTGGGGCATCCCGGGCGCCGCCAAGCTAGGGGCCGGGGAGGGGAGAAGGGCGGCGGCGGCGGCGGCGGTGGTAGGGGCGATGGTGGTGGTGGAGGGCTGATAGGGCAGCGTGATGCCCCTGCCCATGCCCTCCGCCGTTCTCCCCGCCACCCCCAGCTCCATTCCAACCGTCACCCCTCCCTCACTCCCCCTCCTGCCCCCTCCTGCCCCCACTCCTCCAGGCGCGTCTTGCGGCGCGGTGTGGCTGCCGACGTTGTCCGTGGCCCCGATCCCGGCGGAGGTGATGTCCGGGTGGGCGGGTGGTTTCCGCTGCGAGTGCTTCACTGGAAACCATTGGTTACCTCCCGGGTAACGGAAGGGGTCAGTGGAAGGTATGCTAGGTAAGGGGTAAGTGGAAGTGGAAAGAGTGAGTGAAAGGGATGTTCTTCATGTCACGCTCGCTCATTTGTTCATTTGCTTGTGTCAGCATCCTTTCGCACGCAAGATTGCACTGATAGAAAGGGGTGATTGGAAAGGGGGGTCGAAGGGGTGAGTGAAAGTGGGAGAAAGGAGTGGAAGGGGTGAATGGAAGGTATTCTAGAAAGGGGTGAGTGAAAGTGGAAGGGGTGAGTGGAAGGGGTGTGGAAGTGGGAGGGGTAAGAGGAAATGGAAGGAAGGGGTGAATGGAAGGTATTCTGAATAGGGGTGATTGGAAGTGGAAGGGGTGAGTGGAAGGTATGATAGAAAGGGGTGATTGGAAGTGGAAGGGGTGAGTGGAAGGTATGATAGAAAGGGGTGGTTAGAAGTGGAAGGGGTGAGTGGAAGTGGAAGGGGTGAGTGGAAGGGATGATAGAAAGGGGCGATTGGAAGTGGAAGGGGTGAGTGGAAGGGATGGAAGGGGCGAGTGAAGGGGGTAAGTGTAAGTGTAAGGGGTAAAAGTAAGTGGAAAGGGGTGAGATGAAGTGGAAGGGACGAGTAAAAAGGGGTGAGAGGAAACAGCAAATGGAAGATTTAATGGAAGAATGAAAAGGAATGTGTGATCGAGGCGGTGCGCGTGGACGGACTATGAACGGAACCGAATGGCTGGTGTGAGTGACAGTGATAAACGGGAAGGTGTGGAGCTTTGGGGTCGGGTGGGCGCAGTCGAAGGGGTGAATATGACAGAGCGAATGGACAAGTGGGGGAGGGAGGGGGGGGATGAAGTGTAGAACTAGCGAATGGAAAGGGAGCGAGGGAAAGACAGTGGTGAGTTAATTAAAGGGGTGGGGGCAAT
This sequence comes from Babylonia areolata, assembly GCF_041734735.1. Lineage (NCBI taxonomy): Eukaryota > Metazoa > Mollusca > Gastropoda > Neogastropoda > Buccinidae > Babylonia > Babylonia areolata. The sequence goes on from NC_134898.1 coordinate 27,225,275, forward strand.
TGGCAAGCTGAGAGTTGGTCAGTGGGTATGAAAGGGGACTACTGGAAGGGGGCGAAAAGGCTGCTTCTGGAACTGGACTTCTGGAAAAGGCTGCTTCTGGAATTGTCCCGAAGAACTGTTGAACACACTATTGTCGTGCACGCGCGCGCACACACATACACACTTCAAACACACTCACACACACACACAAACACGCGCGCGCGCGCACACACACACACACACAGACACACACACACGCACAAACACGCGCGAGGACACACACAAACACACACGCACAGACAGACGGACAGACACTCACACACAAATACACGCACAAACACACGCATACGCGCACACACACACAGACAGACAGACAGACACACACACACACACACACACACACACAAATAAAACGATGGAGACAGCCACACACACACACACACACACACACACACACACACACACAGAGGCTTTCTCTATTCTTCAGAAAAATTTGCTGACTGCTCCTCCTCCTACACACAGACACAGACACACAGACAGATACCTCCTCCCACACCCCTACCCCCACATGGAGATGGAGACAGGCAGACACAAAGACAAAGAGAGACAGATGTTACGTTTGTAGATGGCACAGCCCAGCACAGAGGTGATGACCATCAGGACGATGTCCATGGAGATCAAGACGACGACGATGGGCAAGGTGTTTGAAACACCATACCTCTCTGTCATCACACACACACACACACACACACACACACACACACACACTCACATACACACACACATACACACACACGCACACACACACACAGCAAAAGAAAATCACACGATTGAAACATAACATGAAATCCAAAGAGACGTAATGATACTTGAAGGATCAATATTTGTCTGAAACGTTTGTTCAAGATTACCGTGGATACGGGAACAAATTTTATGATAACCAGATTAGCCAGACCACTGATCACCCTGCTGTGAATGACATAGAAATGAATGAAACTTTTAATGATTTCACAAAAATAATCAAGTCAAAACCAAAATAAACTTTTCATGATAAAAAAATAGAAGAAAATTAAAAGAAAGTCTTGACAGAGAATGTTATCAGCGAAGGAGACATAGAATTCTGAATGCAATGGATAGTCAACCATACAATCAGTCTCTGTGCCAAACATAGTTTGCTAAACGCCAGAAATACAAGATAATTATCGGCAAAAGAAAAGAAATGTTCACCTGAAAATCTCTTAATAAAAGAGCTGATTGAGGCTTTCAATAAAGAATCCAAAGGCGGCATGTTAAACCAATAAACCTTTACAGACAATGGGTGAACAGAACGAATGTAAACAACAATTTAACCCTTTGACTGCTGCTGACAAGTATCATGCTCAATGAATGCTGTCAGTATAACTGTAATCAAACTGGTCAGGATCTCATTCATCTTAAAAAAAAATTTTCGGACTTCCTCTCATGATTGTATTACTTTTGTTCCACAAAATCAGTTACACCATCCTTTAAAAAAGATACACAAAATGTCGTAATCGCGATTCAGATTGTTGCCACACTGATCTTGTTTCACCATGGCTCAGCAGTGAAGGAGTTAACCCTCCCAAATAGATTTCCCATTTACAAAACTTAACCTGAAAAGTCGTGGAAGTAAATGACTAACAAAAGACAAATGTTCGAGATGACTTTGGTCATTGAAAGGCATCTCCACTCACAGTGTTGGTGGTGTGTGCCCATCGAGGTCGATGATGACCATCGTTGTCATCCAGCCATGGGATGGGGGGAAGGTGGTGGTGGGGGGCGGGAGGGGGGGGGGGTTGCTTATGAATCTATCTGTGAATACGCAGATGGCTCAATAGTCCAATCTGCGCACGAAATGGTCGCTGACAGTTGGGGCAGACAAAGACAGGCATATCATTGACAGGGAGCTTGTTTGCCCGTGACTTTCTGGCCTGCCTCTTCTGAACAGCTGCAGCAGTCCTGTTGGCCTCACAGTGTTACTCAACCAGTGGAAAAGTATTCTACTAGAAGCACGCATCCTTACTAAAGTTCACTCTACACACATTTAATCCACACCTTCACTCTGTGAAACTTTCAGCTGGAGTGCGTCTCTGTTGCCACGAGGTTTTGCTACATTCTTGAAATGTGCGAGTTCTTTGTTTCCTCAGCATTACAGTCGATCTTGTCGGGAGTAAACAGTTAAAAATATTCTTGTTCCGTTTCCGGGCGTGACATACACATTATCTACCCCGGGTGAGTCCAGTTCATTCGACAAAGTCCTGAATGGCGGGGTAGACTCGTTTTCCTACCGCGAACAATTCGATCATGATGTCGTCTTCGTAATTCAAGTCACGGCAAGCAGAGGTGATCAACTTAAGTCACTAACTGTAACTACAATCCGACCCTATACCAACCTGTCTCAGCACTATATATTCTGCAGGAAAGCCAGCAATGGCTTCACGTCGTCGGAATCCGTGAAGAAGTCCACGAGAGAAAAACTAGCATATTTGTTCTAAGCAGTTGCTGAAATTTAGCTCTCGAAGCTTTATTCGGAACCGGAAGTCTCGTTTTCTTTAGAAAAAAAGAAGAAAAAAAGTCCACATCACGCATGCATGCATAGTTCGTATTACGGTGACTGATCCCAGACGGGAGGGCAAGTTGGTTTATTTATTAACTTAGTCCTTCCTGAACAGTATGCACCGATTGATGAAGCGTATGCACAAATAATTCTACGAATAAAATTCAGCGTCCACCTCGTCTCCTTTCAGTAGTGTTCTCGTGAACCACGTGAACCACGTGATCAACATCCTGATCTGGGGCCCAGAACTTCATTTGTCAAAGTGTTGACTTAGGCATTGGTTCTCATTGGCTGGTGGCATCATATTGATGTCTCTGATTGGTTAATGTGATAGGGGCGATAATGATGTTATTCTGGACGTATGTATTATGTTGCGTTTTTTATTTTAATGGCAAGAAAGCAATCTATAATCTGTTAAGGAAGCAGTCCATAACTTACTGTGCGCGTAAATGAACGCGCAAGCAAAGAACTCATAATGGACGATCCTTTTACCAAACAAAAGAACCTCATAGGTGACTGTGAATAGTATAAATCTTTCACACTGTATAGAAACAAACAGATGACGTTCTATGCCTTATTTTAATGTGAGGTCTGTTTAAAAAATATCACTTCCCACAATGCATTACATGACATGATTTCTTGCTCGTGGCAGATGTGGACACCAGTGTCACTGCTGAACTTCGCACAATGAATTCCCACTTAGGATGAAAATGAGGAAACCACTGCTATAATCAATGTTTCAGTTTGTAAAGTAAACATCTAAAGGTTAGTGAAAACGGAACGACAGTAAAATGATTGTTAAAACATGTATCACTTCTTCACAAACCATTCTCCCCTTCTCAGAAATGTACTTTCGTTGTTATTGGTATGACTGGAAATAACTAGTTTTGGTTCTATTTTTAAGCCAAGTTTGGTGTTGACACATTATTTTCAGAGAAAATGAAAATAATAAAGTTTACCATGGACACACACACACACACACACACATACACACACACACACCTATATACAGAAAATTCGTATGTTTGACTGTGTATGTATGTGCCCGAGTGTGTTTGTATATGCAAATGCTAAAATCTGCGCGAAATCAGAAGATTGGCTCAGCAGATAATCTATCATTCGAAAGTAGGAGCATCATCAGTGAAATACAATTAGCTCATTCGATATTTTCATAAAAGATGCCACCACTGGTGTGACGGATATGGATCCCTCCCCTTACGATTGGCAGTATCTATACTTAACCATATATACCAAGCGTCTAAACATATATCGTTCATATCATCATCATCATCATCGTCACCACCACCACCACCACCATCATCATCATCATCATCATCGTCACCACCACCACCACCACCATCATCATCATCATCATCATCATCGTCACCATCATCATTATCGTTCTGGTTCTAAAACACAATGGGAAATAACGCCATAGCTAGTTCATATTTATAAAACATAATCTGCTACTGCTGCTGGCTGAAGGTGACCACAACGATCGCTACCACCCCTATTGCTGACACTGTAGCTGACAGCAATAACGATTCAATCATCATCAAATATGAGCTGTTTGTAAAACACACAGAGTACAAGTGTTATGCGTTTGAAAAAAAATGAGCTCACCATCCGAAGTAGCAACGTTGGGCTTTTCCGAAGTTTCGGATTCCGTGGTTGCTACAAGGCACAGAAAAAAAAGAACGATCTCCAGCTGTAGTACATGACAGCATGAACTATGCACATTTGGGTGTTCGCGTACTCTCATGCGCACCCTCATACACACGTAAACATAGGCACGCACACAGACACACATACACACTCATGATCTCTCTCTTCTGTACTCTTCCTTTCTCTCTCTCTCTTTATACACACACACACACACACACACACACGCACGCACGCACGCACACACACATACACACACACACACACACACACACACACACACACACGGCACAAACATTTGTTATTCATTATATAACGTGTATCATGACTTTGTAAGGCTTGCCCTCTTTTTTATTGTACCATGGATTTTCAGTTGTGCATGACTTCTCCCCCTAATACTTTAAAAAAAAAAAATCTCTGGGCATGACTTCTCCCCCTGTGTAGGATTTCTCACTCTAATTCTTTTTTATCTCTGGGTATGACTTCTCCCCCTGTGTAGGACTTCTCTAATTCTTTTTTTATCTCTGGGCATGACTTCTCCCCCTGTGTAGGACTTCTCACTCTAATTCTTTTTTATCTCTGGGCATGACTTCTCCCCCTGTGTAGGACTTCTCACTCTAATTCTTTTTTATCTCTGGGTATGACTTCTCCCCCTGTGTAGGACTTCTCTAATTCTTTTTTTATCTCTGGGCATGACTTCTCCCCCTGTGTAGGACTTCTCACTCTAATTCTTTTTTTTATCTCTGGGTATGACTTCTCCCCTCCTCTATTCTTTTTATCTTTTATCTTCTGTACTCGTTTCTCGTCCTATTTTTATTGATCTTTTTCCGCCTTTTCCCACCCACCCCTCTTCCACCCCACCCCTCCCCTCTTCCACCCTACCTCTCCCCTCTTCCACCTCACCCAACCCCTCTTCCAGCCCACCCCTCTTCCACCCCACCCCATCTCTCTTCCACCCGCCCCATCTCTCTTCCACCCCACCCCTCTTCCACACACCCACCCCTCTTCCACACACCCCACCCCTCTTCCACCCAACCCCCTTCCACCCCACCCCACCCCCCTTCCACCCAACCCCATCCCTCTTCCACCCCACCCCATCTCTCTTCCACCCGCCCCACCCCTCTTCCACCCAACCCCCTTCCACCCCACCCACCCCCCTTCCACCCAACCCCATCCCTCTTCCACCCCACTCCACCCCTCTTCCACCCACCCCTCTTCCACCCCACCCCATCCCTCTACCACCCCACCCCACACCTCTCCCACCCCACCCCTCTTCCAGCCCACCCTACCCCTCTTCCAGCCCACCCCATCTCTCTTCCACCCCACCCCACCACTCTTCCACCCCGCCCCACCACTCTTCCACCCCACCCCATCTCTCTTCCACCCCACCCCATCTCTCTTCCAGCCCACCCCACCCCTCTTCCACCCCACCCCATCTCTCTTCCACCCCGCCCCACCACTCTTCCACCCCACCCCATCTCTCTTCCACCCCACCCCATCTCTCTTCCAGCCCACCCCACCCCTCTTCCACCCCACCCAATCTCTCTTCCACCCCACACGACCTCTCTTCCACCCCACCCCATCTCTCTTCCACTCCACTCCACCCCTCTTCCAGCCCACCCCACCCCTCTTCCACCCCACCCCTCTTCCACCCCACCCCTCTTCCACCCGCCCCATCTCTCTTCCACCCCACCCCTCTTCCACCCCACCCCTCTTCCACCCCACCCCTCTTCCACCCGCCCCATCTCTCTTCCACCCCACCCCTCTTCCACCCCACCCTCTTCCACCCATCCCCCTTTCAACCCACCCCTCGAATCGAAAAATGGATGACAAGTGCAGGCGAAGACAGAAGAGAGAATCATGAAACATCAAACAATAACAATGTTACAATTGGTGAGACAAAATGACACCGTTTAAAAACACGTTTGTTGTTTCTTGTATCTGTACTTTTTTTTGTATTGGGAAATCAGTTACAACGTAGTCTTCTGTGAAGGACTATGACTCTCAAACTAGGAGGCAAAATTGCACTGGCTCTTAATGCTGCATCCTTGAGGGCTAGTTGACCTTTGGGAACCATCCTAAAGCCGACTGCCCGAAAACCCTCTTGGCCGAAAGAGTGGGGATATAACTTGGGCAAGACACTCTCCACTATAATCAAATTCTATCCCAGATAGTCGGGACAGCAGTTGCCTCCTCTGCTGTTCTGATGGTCATAGTCGGACACGGCTGACTGTCATACACCTTTTGTATACCAGGGTGCCAGCGTATAAAGCATCTACTGGTTTGAGGTTGTGTGCGCATTTCGAGAGCAAAGGTTGCTCTCCTTGGTTAGTGGTACCATTGATCATTCAAAGCAATCAATGCTAAGATAGATTAAAGGAGCGGATAAATCAATGCAACACTTGCAACTTGTGGTCAGGTCTGTTGGTGTTGTTGATGGTACTGCAAAAAACAACAACAAAAAACCCAGTTTCAAAGAAACAGGAAACGGGTTGAAATGCGCGAACACATATCTAGTGTTGACATTGTCTATATGGGTTGTTTATATGAATACATGGGTGAATAGATGGGTTGCTTTTACTATATGTCTATCTATAAACCTATGGCTATCTTGTCTGTCTGTCAGTCTGTGTCCGAATGACAGGTAGACAAACGGAGAGACCGGCAGACAGACAACCACATAGACAGATAGATATATCGATAAATAGATGATGGATAGACAGGCGGGCAGATGGATAGATAGATACATAAATAAAAGATTGAAAATAGAATAGAATATGTCTTTATGTGTAACGTGGTCACAAGGAATATCGGTGTGTGTGTGAGGAAAGGGGAGGGGTGCGGGGGGGGAGGGGGAGGGGATAGTACATAAAAAGATACAAACTTAAATAGAAAATCATACACAAACACAGATACAGTAGAATTCAGGACACATACATGTGCATTTCAATATAAGAACACACACACACACACACACACACACACACACACACACACACACATTTGAACATAAGCTGCATGGGGCTGATGACTGAATCTTCAGGTTTGTAAGTGGTTGTTGATTGCACAACTCTTCTTTAATCATACTGGATTAATTGTTCGAGAGACAGGGCATTGACTGTATTTAGTTTCGCTTTCTTGTGTTTGTGTGTTCACGTGTCAGTGCATGTGACTCTGTATGTATGCATGTGAGGTGGGGATGGACGTAGATGAGTGTGTGAGTGTGTATGTGTATGTGTTTCGTACGTGTGAGCGCGTGTGTGTGTCTGTCTATGTCTCTGTAACTTTGTTTGTATGCAGGTGAGGTGGGTGCTGGACGCAGATGAGTGTGTGAGTGTGTGCGTTTGTGTATGGATGTGTTCGGTACGTGTGAGCGCGCGCGTGTCTGTCTATGCCTGTGTGTGTTTTAGTGTATGTGTGTATGCGTGAGTGAGTTATTTGTGATGTATGTGCGCGCAAGCGCGTGTGCGTATGGGTTCTTTTGTTGTTGTTGTTGTGTGTGTGTGTGCTCGCGTGTTCGTGTAAGGTCAGATTCCGAAGGACAATGTGTTTTAGTGTATGTGTGAGGGCATTATTTGTGATGTATGTGTTGGCTTTTTTTGTTGTTTGTGGGGTTTTTTTGTGTGTGTGTATGTGTGTGTGTCTGTGTGTCTGTGTGTGTGTGTGTGTGTGTGTCTGTGTGTGTGTCTGTGTGTCTGTGTGTGTGCTCGCGTGTTCCTGTAAGGTCAGATTCCTCAGGACAAAGCGTGTACATTCCAGGGTGTTCTCACCTTGCTTTGTTATGTTGAGGGCATAGCAGCGTTTCTCCAAATCATTTTGCATTATCAGAGCAATAACACAGATGTAATTTCTGCGTTCCTCTTCCTGGAGATCTGTCACCAGCACCTTAGCAGACGCATACTCAGAACCGAAACTGCAGGCAGCGAAGCTCTCTTTGGTAAAGCACTCGTTTTCCCATGAGAGTATGACCAGTTGCTCAGGATTTCCCGACGTCTTTGCCTCGGTGATTCTCACACTGTAGAAGTCTCTAGGGGCCCTGCACTCCAGTACCACAGCGCGCAGTTCATCGACAGCGGTCTTTTGGAACACTGCAAAACAGTTACTGACCTCGTTCTCATCACTATCAGTATCAGTAGCTCAAGGAGGCGTCACCGCGTTGGGACAAATCCATATACGTGGAATGATGGCCTAGAGGTAACGCGTCCGCCTAGGAAGCGCGATAATCTGAGCGCGCTGGTTCGAATCACGGCTCAGCCGCCGATATTTTCTCCCCCTCCACTAGACCTTGAGTGGTGGTCTGGACGCTAGTCATTCGGATGAGACGATAAACCGAGGTCTGTGTGCAGCATGCACTTGGCGCACGTAAAAGAACCCAAGGCAACGGGTTTCCTGGCAAAATTCTGTAGAAAAATCCAGTTCGATAGGAAAAACAAATAAAACTGCACGCAGGAAAAAAAGAGGGTGGCGCTGTAGTGTAGCGACACGCTCTCCCTGGGGAGAGCAGCCCGAATTTCACACAGAGAAATCTGTTGTGATAAAAAGAAATACAAATACACATCTGCCAAGCAGATGCCTGACCAGCAGCATAACCCAACGCGCTTAGTCAGGCCTTGAGAAAGAAAGAAAGAAAAAAGTAAATGAATATTTAAATTAAAGGGGAAAAAAGATAAGATAATAACAATAATAATAATAATAATAATAAGAAGAAGAAGAACAAGAACAAGAACAAGAACAAGAAAATAAAAAGACAATAATGATGATAGATAAGCAAACAAGTAAATAAACGTAAAACATGCAGACACACATACATACACAATCACACACACACACACACACACACACACACACACACACACACACACACACACACGCATAACAGATATGCAACAAACATGCAGTTTCACAGATATGAAAGCACAAACAAATACACATAAACCTACACGAGTCCACACACACACACACACACACACACACACACACACACACACACACACACACACACACACACACACACACAAACACACACACACACACACATACACACACACACACACACACACACACACACACACACACACACACACACAGAGGCTACCACTGATTGGCCGCAAGAGGGGTGGGAAAAGATCTCTGATGCCAGGAACGTGGCGTCTAGCGTGTTGCTCAGTCTGTTGTATTTGGAAAAGCCCACAGAATCGGCTCATCAGCATCGGTTAACTGGCAGCAGTATCCCTTATTTCCCTGCTGCCAAGTACAGCTTCAGTGACAATAATACCCCTCATGCTTCATGCAGATTCGTGCGATTGCAGCCACAGCGCTGACAGTCCATATAGAGCTATGCCAGCCAAAATGAAGATACGCACCAGAGGAGACCCTGCATTGCTGCTGATTCTCTCTCTTAAGGTGGGTGGGTACTCAGCTGTGCCTTTTCCCCATCAGCATAAGTAAGACAGTGCGCAACTGACAGTCCTCAACAATGTCATTACACAATACATGATGAACATACATTAAATAAGCTCGCTCGCTCTGTCTGTGCGTCAGAGAGAGACGACGATGACAATGACAACGGTTTATTTAATTCATTCAAAATCACTTTTCTTTGGATCACTTTTCTTTTTCGTTTAAACAACAACAACAACAACAAACAAACAAACAAAAAAAAACACAAAAAACAAACAAACCCAAAAAACAAAAAACAAAAAAAACACGAACGCAACTTGACTATTGCCAGCACATGATTTCTCAATCTGTCTTTATTTTATGATGATGATGATGATGATGATTCTTTTTTTTTCTTTTTTTTCAGAGTTTCAGAGTTTGTTTATTCCCATTAACTCTTTGAGTCATAGAGAAACAAGGAAACATGACAATAACAGCGTGACGGCCACAGAGGAAGAGCGAAGATAATTTAAAACGAAGAAACAAAAGGGGGGTAATACAAATGGGGGGAAAATAAAATGAAATAAAAGGCCAAATATAATCACCAGTCTGGTACAATGCAATAGGAATGGACAAATGCACAGATCACAACTTGGATTTACAATACGGCTCTGTATCTGACTAGCTGAGCCTGAACTGGGAACTGGGGGAGCATAGCATTGATAATGACATGGTGTAACAAAATAAAATACACAATAATTTGCATGTTATTTTAGCACCCATTTGCCAGTAATACTGGGATTGGTTTGATATATATAAGAGAAAAAAAGACACACACACACACACACACACACACACACACACACACACACATATATATATATATATATATATATATATATATGATCCTGCAATTACAAATGGATATGTACGGGATGCGGTGTCGAGATTAACACAAGTCATTGTTCTAATTCCTATTCAACAGGTACAGTTAAAGCATAAGTGGCAAAGAATCCGGACTGAAACTGGCTCCTAACAAAACACATTAAAACCTTCTTTAATGAACTTAGCAAAATTTAGTAACTTTTTCTTACTACTAATAGACATAAATGTTGCATATTTGTGGAAGTTGGGACGTGTTCTGTAATACTTAGGTAAATACTGATTGATCGGATATTTTGAATTGCAGGACATTCCATGACAAAGTGGTATTCGTCTCCCACTCGATTCATGTCACAAAGATGACACAATCTTGCTTCTTGTGGTATGTTCATGTGTCTCCCTTTCTCAATTGGTAGTTTGTGATTACTTGTTCTGAGTTTCAACATTGGGATGCTATAGCACAATGGCAAAATGTCTAGATAATTTTCAAAAGCTATTTGGCTTTTAAATAGACTGTAGTTACTGGCTTTTGTAGAGTTACGACAAGTTTCTACCCATTTTTGTGTATAACTATCTTTAAGCCTTTGGGTCAGGTTGTTTATCAGCCATGTAGTTGATACAGATTGTAGATAGTACCACGCAAAAGACAGCCCATTTTCATCTAGAATCTGTTTAATTTTAAATAACCAGTCATTTTTGTGTATTTGTAAATTAAAACATTCAGTTAATGTGTTCAGCATGCGAGAGGAGAATTTTTTTACTAGTCAATGTGTCAATGGACAATTTGTGCCAGAATTTGATCATTCGGCAATATACATGCACAAATAGGGGGAAATGTCCCGTTTCACCATAAATGAAACAGTTTGGAGTGCTTTTCTTAAGCCGGAGTATGTATTTACAGTATTCCAAGTGTAATGATTCGGCAATGTCAACGCAGTTATTACCCCAAACTTCACAACCGTAAGTTAATATTGGCATGACTAGTGAATTGAATAAGTCTAACTGGCAGGAGATAGGGAGCTGAAGTTGTCTGCTTTTTCTTAACAGTGCCATCATTGCCCGCCTGGCCTGATCTTTTAAATTGTTTCACAGCTATGTTAAACGTACCATTGAAATTAGAGTCAGTCCTAGGTATTTAAAGCAAGTAACGTGTTCTAGAGTATTTCCATTAAGTGTGAACTGGTACTGGTAATTTAGTTTCGTTGTTGAGCTGCAGTTATCCTGTTTTCCTCGCATGTTCTCTTTTTATGATACACCAATGCTTGAATAACCGAATGGTTAAAACGTTGGACTTTCCATCCGAGAGTCCCGGGTTCGAATTTCGGTGACGGCGCCTGGTGGGTATAGGGTGGAGATTTTTCCGATCTCCAAGGTCAGAGCTGCCAGTGCCTGAACCCCCGTCGTGTGTATACGCACGCAGATCAAATACGCACGTTAAATATCCTGGCATCCATGTCAGCGTTCGGTGGGTTATGGAAACAAGAGTATACCCAGCATGCGCACCCCCGAAAACGGAGTATGGCTGCTTACATGGCGGGGTAAATAAAACGGTCATACACGTAAAATGTTACATGTCTGTCTGAGTGTGTTTGTGTGCGTGCCTGAAATCTGACTGAATGACACAGGAAACGAATGATGAGGGCCTAATGGGCAGCCGTCAGTCGGCTCTATCCAGGTAGGCAGCCTGTTGCGCAAATGACCCCGTGTTTGTAAAGCGCTTAAAGCTGGGTCTGGGATAGGCGCTATATAAGTATCCATATCAATCAATCAATTAACCAATCAATTCCAGGCAAACTGAAAAAGCTCCTAACTCGCGACACTGATTAAGATTGATATCTATAGGACGGGTGTTTATTTGAAGGAAAGGACAATTAAAAAAAAAGGGAAAAAAGCGACATGCACATTTCAAATAATAACAACAACAGTAATAGTCGTAACAATAATATTAGTAGCTGCAGTAGTAGTAGTAGTAGTAGTAGTAGTAGTAGTAGTAGTAATGATCATAATGATAATGGAAATGATGATGATGATAATGATAACAAGAAGAAGAATTACTACTACTACTACTACTACTACTACGATAACAGCACCACCAACAAAACATTCCTGATTCCATCGTAGTCAGGTACAGTTTAAGCACCGCCCCCTCAACCCAGTATTAATTCATGACAGTGATAGTGACAGTGACAGTGACAGTGATAGTGACAGTGACAGTGACAGTGACAGTGATAACAGAGCACGAAAAAGAGTGAAATCTACCGTCTTTGGTATACTCAAATAGCAATATTCTATTTTCCCCTGAAAACCAGGGAAGCAGGAAAAACAACCACTTGTCTCTCTCTCCCTTTCTCTCGCTCGCTCGTTCTCTCTCTCTCTCTCTCTGTGTGTGTTTGAGAGAGAGAATGACAATGACAATGACAATGGTCTACTTATTAGGCTTCCGGCCCATAACAAAGGAGTGGGCCACGAACAGAATTGTTTTATTCATTTTTATTATTTTTTATTTTCATATAGACTTGCCATGGACCACAATTCAAAACTAGGGGACTGGGGGTGGGCATGGGAAGGGGTATCATAAAAAAAAAAAATTCACTTTCATTCATACATTATTCTATGTCTGTCTGTTTCTACATATATGGACAATCACGTTGCAAAACGCTAGTGTTTGAAGATAGTTTGGTTTGTCTGAGGTTTTTTCGTGCTCTGGTGTGCTTTCTGTGTGCATGTTTGTCTCTTTCTCACTTCTCATTCAATCATTTGACGTTATATGTAAATGGAGGTTGTTGGGTTTTTTTTTTCACGTGAATTCGTCTGGTTTCAAATTCTCGTTCAAAGATAAGCTGTAAGGGAAAGGCTGATTTGGTATTTTTATAGATACTTACACACATTTTACCCACTAAGATTATTGATGTACGCATAATTTCCATTTAGATGTGGTGAATTTTCAATCCCAAACTGCATATCTGATGCTGACAGTTTCAAGTGGACACTTGTTTCTGTTAGAAGTTTTTGTTCAATATACTTCCAGAAGTTGTGCGTTACTGGGCAGTAAAAAAAACAGAAGTGTTTAATGTAATCTACCATATCCTTACAGTAAGGGCATTTACTTGGTTTCTGCTACTTTCATTTTGTTTAAAAGGATATTGGTGGGGTAGATGTTGTGTAAAATTTTCCAGTGCAGAACTCTTAATCTAGATTCTGTTGTGATATCTTTCGCTTTAGACCCGAGAAAATGAATACCAAATTTTCTGCGCCAGAGGTAGCATGCGTTGGGAACAGTTTTCTCTTGTTTATGAGTGCATTTTTTTTTTAAATATCTGTTTTAGATTTGTGTTGTAAAGGCTTGCATCACATTTCTGTGATTCATCTTCCCTTTCCCCTCTTTCTATCCATTGAACCCATGCCTTTGGTATGTACAGAATTAATCAAATATTGAATCACACAGTATGAATAATAATTTTATCAATGCTCACACGGACTTACACACACACACACACTCGCGTTTAAAACCACCAGCTTTTTTCGGGGTGGGGAGGGGGGTGTGGTGGGTGGGGTCTGATTTCTATTAAGTAATGAGCACATTGTACTGACTTGATTTTATTTCTGATTAAAATTTCGTGTTCATTATCACCTCTCTCTCTCTCTCTCTCTCTCTCTCTCTCTCTCTAATCCACTAACTGATTCACTATCCCTCCACTTGCTGTTCATGAATTTGGTTCCTTGATCTCAAATCTAAAGAATACGAAAGCAATGGGTCTAGACAATTTAAGCCCCCCCCCCCCCCCCCGCCCCCCCCCCCCCCCCCCGCCAAAATAACAAAAAACAAAACAAAAAACAAACAACAACAACCCAACAATTTACAACAATTACAACAACCAAAAACAACGAAAACCCTTCCCGTTTTCAAAAGCATCTTCAGAATCGTGGATTCTTCAGAAAAGTGTGCGCCTGATGTATCATACGAATACAAGGACATTATTATTTAAAAAAAAAATTCTGACTGACTGAAACCATTTATTGTCAGATTAACTGTTTGTTGTACTGACATTTTCGCAACCATTTGAATAAAATATTAACTGAGCAACACAAGGAAATTCTGATTTGAGGGAAGGTGGGATTTAAAAAGAACAAATTTAACAAATCAATTTACCAAATTTCATTAACATCATTATCTCAAAAAATATTCTAACGCACACACATACTCACATACGTGTCTCCCCCACCCTCTCCCTACATACATCCATGCATGCACACAAACGCCCATTATAATTCCCCCACCTCATTCCCCTGCCCACTCACTCACACACACACTCACACTCACACTGTCTCTCACTCTTTCTCATCATATTAAGGTTTCGTAATGTAATCAAGACGACATATTACATGTTAGGGTCGAACAGTTCCACTAATTAGAATAACAGTAACTTTGCTCTACAAGTAAATCTGACGCTATCACCCAAAACGAAACACTACTTTGGATTAAATAAAACAGAGGGGGACCTCTGCAGCAAAAAAAAAAAAAAAAAAAAAAAAAAATCACACACACACACACACACACACACACACACACACAGACACACATATATATATATATATATATATATATATGTACACACACACACACACACACACACACACACACACACACACACACACATATATATATATATATATATATATATATGGCACACAGACGCGCGTGCGACTATCTGAAAAAACGTCGCTTCCTTTTAGCTTCAGACAACATAAAATCTAATTGGAAGGGGAAGGAACAGTGTTGTGACTGTTATAATCATCGTTGCACATTTTCTTTGAAGCAGTCTGCGATGTCTGTCTGTACTGTCTGCCGTCATTTCAAAACGTGCTATTTCAGTCCCGGTAAATGTTAGGTTACTGTTTGTTTTACTCCTCGGTGTTACATCCTTTGTTTGTTTGTTGTTGTTTTTTATTTGTTTTTATTTGTACCAGTACAACATTAGTTTGTCTGTGTGATCCTTCCTTTTAATCATCTCACGCTTACTTGTTGATATTGTAATCATTGAGCATTATGGTAACGCGAATAATGTTTATTTTTGATGTTTTCTTCTCTCAAAACATATTCAAAACACAACATGTCTTAAAGCCCCTCTCACGCTTCCTTGTTGATTATAGTAATCTTCTTCTTCTTCTTCTGCGTTCGTGGGCTGCAACTCCCACGTTCACTCGTATGTACACGAGTGGGCTTTTACGTGTATGACCGTTTTTACTCCGCCATGTAGGCAGCCATACTCCGTTTTCGAGAGTGTGCATGCTGGGTATATTCTTGTTTCCATAACCCACCGAACGCTGACATGGATTACAGGATCTTTAACGTGCGTATTTGATCTTCTGCTTGCGTATATACACGAAGGGGGGTCAGGCACTAGCAGGTCTGCACATATGTTGACCTGGGAGATCGGAAAATTCTCCACCCTTTACCCACCAGGCGCCGTTACCGAGATTCGAACCTGGGACCCTCAGATTGAAAGTCCAACGCTTTAACCACTCGGCTATTGCGCCGTCGATTATAGTAATCATTAAGCATTGTAGTGACGTGATAATGTTTACTCCTGTTGTTTTCTACTCTCAAAACATAACATAACATAACATAAAGTCCCTCTGACAATAGACTGCGACTGAATTTTAACGATTACCACCACAGGTTAAAAATCCTGCTAAGATGAAGGAATGATTACGTTTGTTGTTCACCTGCCATCTTACCAGTTTCGTCGTGAAGGCACTCAGAACAACATCCCCACTGCCAGCATAGACCCTGCAGCAGCAGCATCCACAGACACACACTATTCCACGTTTTCTTCTTCTTCGCCATAGTCACTGTTGGTTGATATCATCAGTGCACTGTTTTTCCCAGAGATCGGGCGGACTTCGGTGTTGTGTTATCTCGGGCATCCGGTTGTACGTTGTAGCTCTGTTCAGTTCAGGAAGTTTTAATTAACAATGGTTCGCGGCACGGAGCGCTTAATTTAGTATGGGGCAACGTTGGAGTCAATTCCTAACGTACACACACACACACACACACACACACACTCTCTCTCTCTCTCTCTCTTCTTATCTTCTGTGTCATTGTTCTGTGCCATTCCATCGATATTAGCACACAACCCCACGCCTTCCGCTCGCCTCTCTTCCTGAACCACCCATACACACACACACACACACACACACACACACACACACACACACACACACACACACACACACACACACACACACACACACACACACAAATACACACCCACACACACCCACACACCCCGACACACACACACACACATACACACCCACACACACCGAATCACCCCCCCCCCCACACACACACACACCCCACACACACAAATACACACCCACACACCCACACACCCCGACACACACACATATACACACCCACACACGCCCAATCACCCCCTCACCCCCCCCCCCCCCACCCACACCCACACGCACACATACACACCCACCCACACGCACACACACATCCATACACCCACCCACCTACCCACCAACACACACACACAGCCTAGCCCTGTAGCAAACCGTGTCTACCACTGTCCATACAAAGCAGGAATAGCTATTTTAACTAAAAACAAAACAAAACAAAAACGATTAATATGAATCAGTTTTAATAAAGTCAGATAAAAATAGTAAATCTTTGTGGAAAAACAGATAAAGATGGCGTTTGAATTAACTTTGCTGTTGTGCCTTTCACAGAAGTGCATTGTCATTGAAATTAGATTGTGGAAGGAGATGGCCTTTTTTTTTTAATTTCAAAGGCAAGACTCAAGACAAAACAAGTCAAGACTCAAGACTGGTCTGTTTTGTATACCCAGGTCCAGACATAATAAAGTATTTCTAGTGACCATGAGTTTGATAAAGTTTACCAAGGACACACGTGAGCACAAAAAAGAAGAAGAAAAAAAAAGTAACAACAAAGCGAGGCGTTTTTGATGGCAGTTTCAGTTTCAGTTTCTCAAGGAGGCGTCACTGCACTGGGACAAATCCATACACGCTACACCACATCTGCTAGGCAAGTACCTGACCAGCAGCATAACCCAACGCGCTTAGGTGCATGTGTAAATATTTGTGTACCTGTCCGAGTCGATTTCGTCTACAGAATTTTACCATCGGACAACCCTTTTGTTGCCACGGGTTCTTTTTCAGTGTGCCAAGTGCATGCTGCACACGGGACCTCGGTTTATCGTGTCGTAGACACTCAGTTTGATTTTCCAGTCAAACATAATGATAAATAATAATAATATTTATATAACTCTGAATCTTGTGCAGACACAAATCAAAGCGCTTTCGCACCAGTCATTCACACGCATGCATAACTCTAAAACTGGAGAAACTGAAGACAAGGAAAAGGCAGGGAAGGAAGGCTATCTTGAGACGAGGTGGGTTTTTAGGCCAGACTTGAAAGAGCTGAGTGCTGAGACGTGACGAAGCGAAGAAGTTCATTCCAACTGCAAGGTCCAGAGACAGAGAAAGAACAAACATGCGAGAAAGGGCGAGAGTGGGAATCGAATCCAGACCCTAGGGGACTCTGTATTGGCAGATGAGCGTCTTATTCATTCTGCCACGTGCGGCAACCAGCAGCTAATCAAACACGAAGCTGCTCGAAACCAAGGAATCAGATTTGTAAAAATCACAAGAAGTTCATCAACTGATCAGACTGATTCACAGCAGTTTAGCCACTCAAAATCGACCAAAACAAATGTCTGTTTGGAATCCGTTGTTGACCATAGTGTACGAGACATGGAATCGAAAGTTGTGTGCCAGGAGGGAGTGTATGTGTCCAATGACATGAACACTTATATAATGCCAATCCTCGGTCGGAGACCAAGCTCTAAGCGCTTTACAAACACGGGGACATTTGCACAACAGGCTGCCTACCTGGGTAGAGCCGACTGGCAGCTGCCAGTGGGCGCTCATCATTCGTTTCCTTGTGCCATTCACTCAGGTTTAAGTCACGCATTCGCACTCAGCCATGTAAAATTTTACGTATATGACCGTTTTATTTATTTACCCTGCCATGTAGGCAGCCATACTCCGTGTTGGGGTTTGTGCATGCTGGGTATGTTCTTGTTTCCATAATCCACCTAACGCGGACATGGAATACAGAATCATTAACGTGCGTATTTGATCTGCGTGCGTGTACTGACACGAAGGGGGTTCAGGAACTAACAGGTCTGCAGATATGTTGACCTTGGAGATCGGAAAATTCTCCACCCTTTTCCCACCAGGCGTCGCTACCGAGATTCGAACCCGGGACCCTCAGGTTGAAAGTCCAAAGCTTTAACGACTCGGCTATTGCGCCCGTCAGTGTAGTACGTGACAGTGTGGGGTCGACACCTAAGGCCTCCATTTGGCTGCTGCACTACTCTCTTCAGGATGTTTTAACATTGGTGGGGGAATGTGTGTGTGTGTGTGTGTGTGTGTGTGTGTGTGTGTGTGTGTGTGTGCGTGTGTGCGTGTGTGTGTGTGTGTGTGTGTGTGTGCATGTGTGCGTGTGTGTGTGTGTGTGTGTGTGTGTGTGTGTGTGTGAAATAAATGTGTCCTTTCAGCATACTAAACGCTATCCCAAATGACTGCTGCCCCGCGTATAATCATGCGCTGATGTCACGACTTGAAATCATAGATTTTAAAGACAATTTCTAGAAAACGCAAACATTTCATTTTATTGCGCGACACGTAATAGAATTTAGGATGATCGATTTTCAGATCTGTGAAAAAGCTTGGCATTTTCTCCCACAGGACAAACAACAATCCACAATAACATGCCGGCACCCGGAGGCAAACCGTTGACCTGCATTAACCGTTTCCCCATTCCATAATCTCCATGGCATCAGAGAAAAGCGCAGTGAATGTTTGCCTTCATTATTTGGTCTGTTTGCTTTTCTCTTGTCTCATCTTAGTTGTGCGTTTCGCGTGGAGCCGCTCCAAGATGGCTGACACTTTTGAATACTGTTGAATAACAACTGGTTTTAATTATGTCGTTGTTTTAACTATAGTATGATATTTTCATCTGTTGTCTTAATGTGGTTATCACACTGGCTGATTTGTGATTATTGTATAGGATTGATGTGCATTAACTATGCATTTTATGTTCCTTATGTATTTATGATGAATGACTGTGAAGGTATGTGATCTTTAATGGTGCGAAAGATCCTTATCAACTTAGCATTTCAGCATTTTATGTCGTTTATGTGTTTACATTGAGTGACTGTGATTTTCGTGTACTGTTTACCTAAAATACACCACACATGAATTTCACTTATTGAGATAATAAGGTAGTCTGTATTCTGTGGCTCCATAGCAGTCACGTGACAGCCAGGACGTTTAAAAACAAAAGTCGGAAGTGTAGAACGATTTGGGACGACGAAAGGACGGGAATCAGTGTCAGTGAGAGAGATTTTTAGAAATCTTTTTTCATTGTTTGTTTTACATTGACTCATTTTTCTTCCTTTCTTTCTTTCCATCTGTCAACCAATCATTGTGTTTCTGTAGTTTCGAACAATTCTTTCCTCAGAATAGTTCGTTTCAAAAATGGCTGAGTAGATCTGATGTGATGGTGGTTGTATTGAATAGCCCACCCATCTCATGAAACACAGACACGCACACGCACACACACACACACATGCGGGCGCACGCGCACTGCACACACACACACACACACACACAATACACAATACAATACACAAACTTTATTGTCTATACTTTGGTACAGAGATTTTCTTTGTGGCAGCAGCACATGTCCAACATAAGAAGAAAACAACAAACAAATAAAATGAATAGAAAATAAAAAGATAAATTAAATGGCACCAAACGGAAATAGCTATATACAAATATACAGATTACTGAAACCAGGAAACACACTAAACCAGGAAGGGATTCAGCGTACAGTCCAGCCAGTAGTGAGAGAACCCCCCCCCCCCCCCCCCCCCCCCCCCCCCATGCTACACGGACCATGATCAACGAGAAATGGCTTTTCATTCCATGCCGACACCCCTTTTTGTCATCCACCCGACGTCGTTTGATTAATCAAAAACACGCTGGAACAGGCAACACTCTACAAAGAGGACCGCTGCTTTTTACGTCTCCGTGAAAGATGTCGTTAAGAATTCGTGGAGAGAGGTTGGGACAGGAGGGGGATGGAAGGGAAGGGGGGGCGGGGGGGGACAAAACCAAGTCCCCAGCCAATTTGTCAGCCTCCTTGCCTTCTTCTTCCCACAAATCTCTTTCCGCTGCCTGCCTGGCTTAAGTCTAGACGTGATTATGCCCCTTTAACTGGTGCCCCTGGGTCTCCTGTTGGGTCAGAGGACAAGCATCGCAGGGAGTGGAGGAGGGGAGGGGGAGAGGAGGAGAGGAGGAGGGGAGGAGGTGGTGGCGAGGGGGTGGGGGGCGGGGAGGGAGAGGGGTGTTGTTGTCCACAGCCATGCTCACGGTGGCCGCCCTGGTTTGAATTGGGATGTTCGCAGCAGGGAGGGGATTTGTGACAGAATGTGTCTGATTTTAAACAGGGTTGGTTGTTTGGGGGGTTTACGGTAAGTGCCTGATCTGAATAGGGATCTTGTGGGGGTGGGGGAGGGGGAAGGGGTGCGGGGGAGGGTGTTATGCTAAGTGTCTGATTTGAACAGTGATATTGTTTTTGTTTTTGTTTTTTTAATTTTTTTTTTTTACGGTAGTTGCCTGACTTGAATGGGGGGCGGGGGTTACGGTGAGTGTCTGATTAGAACAGTGATATTGTTGTTTTTGTTTGTTTGTTTTTATTATAGTAAATCCCTGATTTGAACAGTGACATTGTTGGGGGATTTCACGGTAAATACCTGATGATTTGAACAGGGATTTTGTTGGGGGATTTTACGCTACGTGTCTGATTTGAAGAGGGATCTTGTTGGGTGGTGTTTGTGTTGTATTGCAGGGGATCACTTTTTGACTTACTTGTGTCAACAAAGTGAGTCTATGTTTTAACCCGGTGTTCGGTTGTCTGTGTGTGTGTGTGTGTGTGTGTGTGTGTGTGTGTGTCCGTGTGTCCGTGGTAAACTTTAACATTGACATTTTCTCTGCAAATACTTTGTCATTTGATACCAAATTAGGCATAAAAATAGGAAAAATTCAGTTCTTTCCAGTCATCTTGTTTAAAATAATATTGCACCTCTGGGATGGGCACAAAAAAAATTAAAAAAAGAAGCCTAATTATATGCAAACTGCATTTACTGTTATATTTATATTTTTTTGTATTCTCTAAATTTGGCACTTTGATCTGATATTCTGACCCAACAACAAGAGCAGTCATTATTATCATTTTTTGTTCAAACAGGAACTTCTTTTGCTAAGCATGGAAGTTTTATTTATTTTGCAAACGTTTCGGTGCAGATAGTAAAAAAAGGGAAATTACTCTGTAATTAATGCTAGGGGACTTAATTTGCTTTAAACTGATCTTTCTCATCTTAAACATTACATTTTGAAATTATACTCACTACATAAAAAGCTTGGATTTTTTTTTAAAGTGTATCACAAGTGAGTCTTGAAGGCCTTGCCTCTCTCGTTTGTTCTTCTTGTTGTCACAACATATTTCTCTGTGCGAAATTCTGGCTGCTCTCCCCAGGGAAGAACATGTAGGCACAGTGCAGTGCCACCCATTTTCGTTTCCTTTTCTTGTTTGCAAGTGTAATCATTTTGTTATCGAAGTGGATTCTCTCTTTTGTTGAAACAGAATTTTGCCAGGGCCAACCCCCCCCCCCCTTTTTTTTTTACCTTAATAATAATAATTATCATCATCATATGCAGGCTTATATAGCGCAGTACCCCCATCTCAAATAGGGCTTACCGCGCTTTACAATAAGATATACAAATTGAAGACTAAGTGGTATAAAAATATGTACAAAAAATAGAATAGAATAAAATAAATAAATAGACATAGTCTCACATCACATAAACCTTGGGGTTCTTTAGCTTGCACTAAGTGCATGCTACACACACACACACGTTTATTGTCTTATCCGAATTACTAGCGTCCAGATCACCACTCAAGGTCTAGTGGAGGGGATGAAGGTTATGCCGGGTTTGGGATTCCATCCCGTACCCTCAGATTCTGTGGCTTCAGTCCGAGGCGGTCGCGTTACTACTGCGGGGCAAGTGCTTGATTTGAAAGGGGAACATGATTTGGGGATTTGTTTCCCCTCTCTTTCCATATTTTGTGAATTACCGAGTGTTTAGTTGCGTGTGTGCATGTGTGCCCTGCAGGTTTTGGTTTGTTTAGGGTTCCACGGTGTGTGTTTACATGATGGAATTCATGATGTGGTCATGATCACGTAGTGGTGGTAGTATTCATGATGTGGTCATGATGTGGTATTCATGATGTGGTCATGATCTGGTATTCATGGTGTGGTCATGATCACACAGTGGTGGCATTCATGGTGTGGTCATGATCGCGCGGTGGTGTGCACTGGATTAAGCACATCGTGTGACATTTTTACCTTCTCGTTTTTCGCTCAGTTTTCTTTTTTTTTCTCTTTCGTTCTTTCTTTCTTTCTTTTTTCCTCCCTTTTTCTCTTCTTCATCGTGCGATTGCACGTCTCGAGGATGTGGGCCTGTTTTTCCCAAATCGGGTTTCTCGGATTAAAATAATTTTGAACTTTTGAACCTTGATTTTGAACCTTTGAACCTTGAACACTGAATTGAAGCGACACTCCTGTCCGCCGCACGTTGTCCTGGGCTGTGTGTGAATTTCTTGCATTCAGCGTTGTTCTCTCTCTCTCTCTCTCTATGGCCCCAGGCTTTCCGCTTTCGGAGCGCTCCGCGGGGACTGGATTGTGCGGCGCTGGCGAAATGTTCTGGTGTCAGTAGGATCATTTTACAAGTGATGAATCGGGAATGGTCTCTGTGCCTCTGTCTGTGCCTCTGTCTGTCTGTGTCTCTTTCTGTCTCTCTGTTTGTTTCTATCCATCTGTTTGTCCACTGTCTGTTATATCTTTCGCTCGCTTACGTACTGATGGAGGGGAGGAAGAGATCTAATTACATACGCACTCACACACACACACACACGCACGCACACACACACACACACACACACACATATATATATATATATATATATATATAATCTTTGCAGTTATAGTTTTTTCAAAGAAATGTAACTATTTTGCAAGGGCGAAACGTTGAAAGGAAAACGGATACTTTTTAAAGAACAACCAAAGTACAGAAATGAAAAGAACAGATATGTATACATATTGTATGACACCTGGTTGGTATTAAGCAAGAGGGTGCGATGTTCCCCTGACCCAAACACCGGGGAATGATAGAGAGGCTGCCATTTCCCCCTGACCCAAATACGGGGGGAATGATAGAGAGACTGCCATTTCCCCCTGACCCAAACACGCGGGGAATGATAGAGAGGCTGCCATTTCCCCCTGACCCAAACACCGGGGAATGATAGAGAGGCTGCCATTTCCCCCTGACCCAAACACCGGGGAATGATAGAGAGGCTGCCATTTCCCCCTGACCCAAACACCGGGGAATGATAGAGAGACTGCCATTTCCCCCTGACCCAAACACGGGGGGAATGATAGAGAGGCTGCCATTTCCCCCTGACCCAAACA
>NC_134898.1:27254382-27261882 GCF_041734735.1 Babylonia areolata
TCTTACTTCTTTTGTTGAAAATTGTGGGATTAACCAGATATTTTCATTTCATTCAAAGCCAAGTTTTCTTTTCCAGAATCCAGTGGCACATGGATTTCCTTTATCTTTTTCATTTGTTTCATTATCTAAATATTTTGAAATTGTTTTTGGTTTATCTTTTAACTTGTTTACAAAGTGTCTTTCATTTGCCAGAGTGTGAGTTTGTGTGTGTGTCTGTCTGATCCATTCTCTCCATTCAGCTGGGATGGCATTCATCAGAGCATGATATTCGAAATAAGTGACAGCATTGTTCTAAGCTACTTTGTTTTGGATTTCCTCCAGCGTGTATGGTCTTTTTTCTTCTATTCTAATTAAATGAATAATTCTGTCAATTCCAGACTTTGACCAGTTTGGAAAAAATAGTTCGTTTTTCTTGAATTGTATGAGGCTGTTGTTCCACTGAAGGTAATTATGGAAGTTATGAAGATGTACGTTTTCTGCTGATTCTAATGGTTTGGTTTGTAAGTATGAACTGATAACTTTTCTCCAAAACCCACTTTCTAGATTATCAACACGTTTCAATTTGTTAGGTCTACAATTAACGTCAAGAACACTTGGCCATTTTCCAAATTGTCTAAAGTGCCATTTTGGGATATAACTCCAGTTTTCATCTGTAGAGCTGAATAGTTTCCCGACCCACTGTAGATAAAAGCATCTTTGAAAACTAGCCATATTGACCATTCTTAGTCCCCATGTATCATAATTTCCTTCCATTACTTTCCTTTTTACTTTTTCAAATGCTGTTCTGTTTGTATATTTTCTTTACCAAATGAATTTATAAAAAGTTCTGCTTATTTCCTTTAGGATGTGGTCTGGTAAACCAATTGCTTGCATAATAAATGTAAACTGACTCACGAGAAGGGATTTCACATTGACAATTTTTCAGTGTATGCTAAGATCTCACAACTCCATTTCTGTATCAGATTTATAACCTTTCCTAATTTCCCATCACAATCCTTTTCGATGTTTTGAGCTCTAATGCCATTTTGAAAGTAAATACCTAATACCTTTATCCTATCTGTTATTTGAAAAGGAAGGTTTTCGTCTTCATAACCTGTTCCCATTTTCATGGCTTATGTTTTCTTTTGATTGGATACTAAGCCTGAGAATGTGGAAAAAGCATTTATGATGCTGGAAGCTTTAAATATGTCTTCTTTGTTGTTGTTTGTTTTTTTTCATAAAAAGAGGTGTGTCATCTGCTAGTTGTTTTATTTTCATTTGTTTGTCAGTTGACGGGTTCAATAGCCGAATGGTTAAAGCGTTGGACTCTCAATCTGAGGGTCCCGGGTTCGAATCTCGGTAACGGCGCCTGGTGGATAAAAAGTGGAAATTTTTCCGATCTCCCAAGTCAACATATGTGCAGACCTGCCAGTGCCTGAACCCCCTTTGTGTGTATACGCAAGCAGAAGATCAAATACGCACGTTAAAGATCCTGTAATCCATGTCAGCATTCGGTGGGTTATGGAAACAAGAACATACCCAGCATGCACACCCCCGAAAACGGAGTATGGCTGCCAACATGGCGGGATAAAAACGGTCATACACGTAAAAGCCCACTGGTGTACAAACGAGTAAACCTGGGAGTTGCAGCCCACGAACGCAGAAGAAGAAGACGAAGAAGTTTATAATTTCGTTTGTCAGTAGGAAGTTCCATTCCATTTACATTACTGTTTCTAATTTTGATTGCTGATAATGCAGCACCTGCCTGTTGATCGCTGAGTGAATCTTTTATGCATACTTTTAAATGATGAGGATAAACGGCTTCAGTGCGAGACCTTACTGTGGTAGCAACGGGAACAACAATATCTTCATTCTCATCCTTATAAGGCGTCGTCGTCGTCGGCCTCCTTCCGTCTCTAGAGACGATGGCTGCACCAGAAAAGTAGTCACTGCCGGGCATTGCACCTCCTGCTGTGGCTGTGTAGACCGATGCTGGAGTGGCAATATCTACTGCATGTGGGACAGATATAGGTAGATGCTGCTTGGTTTACAGGATTTGACTTGCGTATGGCTCTTTTTCGCCTCAGCGAATCAATGCGGCTTCTCTCTGCTTGTTTCACCCCTCTCTGAATGGCAGATTTCCAGGGTCCACGTGGGTCCGCAAGACTTCCCCAGGACAGCACATCAGTACCTCTACTTTTCAGGTCCCGTTTGCAAGCGTCTTTGAATCTGAGTCGGGGGCGGCCTTGGGGCCTAGGTCCCTCTGATAGTTCGCCGTACAGCAGATGTTTAGGAATGCGGCCTTCATCCATTCGGCGAACATGACCGAGCCAGCGAAGACGGCGTTGACTCAGAAGGGTGAAGACAGTTGGCAAGCCTGCACGCTCACGCTCTTCAGAGTTCGGGATCTTGTCCTGCAATCGGATTTATACGGCACGTACTTACTATCAAAATGAACATTATTTCGGTCCCATGGTGGCCATGGCACATTTGGTTTGGTTATTTTAGCTCATGGTGCTGGTAAGCATCTATTATTTAATTATAGCATGCTTTTCTTTTTTCATCGGGCTTTCAACCTTGGGAAGGATGAAAGAAAATTACCAAAGACACTTGTGTGAATATAATAAGGAAAAGATAGTGTGTGTGTGTGTGTGTGTGTGTGTGTGTGTGTGTGTGTGTGTGTGTGTGTGTGTGTGTGCGTGTGTGTGTGTGTGAGAGAGAGAGAGATGGGATGGACAACTGTCACTTCCTGGCGACCAAACATCGATGGTTCCCTGTGGACTGCCGACGCTGGGACTGCGACAGACGAACCCGAGTTTGGCTGTACTGTGTACGGGGGAGAAAACATTAATCACCTTAGATTGCATATTGGTCTTATACTAAGAAGAATGAGACAATGCAGCTAATGAACGCCTCTCTCTCTCTCTCTCTCTCTCTCTCTCCTTTCCTTCTGTGTATGAGAGAGAAAGAGAGAGAGGGGGGAGAGACAGAGACAGACAGAAACACAGAGAGAGAGAGAGTCACAGCACACATTTCAGACTCACACAAGAAGAATGGGTCGATACATGTGATGATGACCACTCTTGTCACTAGTCCCCGTCGATACGATGGCTGACCACTGACATGGATGACACGATTAGCTCTATTGGCGACTCTAAAAATAGCATCACTGTGAAAGTAACTGTGAAAAAAAAAGAAGAAAAAAAAAGGCTGTAAGGTTTTCCGCATGCTACTACAGCATCATGGTTTTCTTTTTGTCATGATTGAAACAAATCTCACTTTCTTAATGCATTTGAAAAAAAAGGAGAACAACAACAACAAATAACTGCACGCATAAATCATTAATAGCATATCAAACATCTTTTTTTTTTTATCGCAGTGCACAACCAAAAAATACATCCACACTTTCCATTTACGTCGGGTCTTATGCAACGCTTGTATCCCGATGTGTAGTAGTAGTAGGCCTCCTTCGGTCATGGCTGACCATGGATAGAGTATATCCGACCTAATGTCTAACTGGGCTGTCTGCTTGGACCAAGTAGCTTCGCCTGTGACTGTAGAGACCGATGCAAGAGAGACAGTCTGTCGCAGCGATCACATATATAAGCTGATGATGGTCTGTCGGCTGCCATCCCTTTTCTGCGAGCTCGCTTTTCTGCTGCAGCAGCTGACAGTTTGTCCTCACCAATCCGTAGCTGATCCTTGAGAGTGCTTCTCCATCTGTTGCGGTCATCTGCAAGGTCCTCCTAGGACTCAGTGTTGATTTCGAGTGCCTTCATGTCACGTTTGCAAACGTCTTTGTATCTCAGCTGTGGGCGGCCGATGCTTCCCTGCCCCGTGGCGAGCTCTCCATAAAGGATGTCTTTGGGATGCGACCATCTTCCATGCGGCGAACGTGGCCCAGCCAGCGCAGCCGACACTGTCTCAGCATGGTATACATGGTCGGGAGGCCAGCGCGAGTCACGTCTTCGGTGTTTGTCACCTTATCTTTCCAGGAGATGCCGAGTATGCGCCGTAGGCTTCTCAGGTGGAAGGTATTGAGCCTTTTCTCCTGACGAGCATGTGTGGTCCACGCCTCACTGCCATACAGTAAGGTGCTGAGGACGCAGGCGTTGTATACAGCCATCCTTGTCTTCGTGGTCAGATTGGGATTTGTCCACACTCTTTGTGTGAGGCGGGCTAGCGTTCTAGCTGCCTTCCCGATCCTCTTGTCGATCTCGGTGTCAAGGGAGAGGTTGTCGGTGATGGTGGACCCAAGGTAAGTGAATTGATGGATGACTTCAAGCTCGTAGTCATCAATGGTGATGGCTGGTGGAGATGGCGTGTCTTGGCCTAGGACATTTGTCTTCTTGAGACTGATGGTCAGACCGCAATCTTTGCAGGCCTGGGAGAAGCGGTCCATTAGTGACTGCAAGTCCCGCTGGGTGTGGGTCACAACTACGGCATTGTCAGCAAAGAGCATGTCTCTGATAAGGGCCTCGCGGACTTTTGTCCTTGCTCTGAGGCGGGCAAGATTGAAGAGCCTGCCATCTGGTCTGGTCCGCAGGTAGATCCCTTCTTGCGCTGTGCTGAACGCATGTCTCAGGAGAAGAACAAAGAAGATTCCAAATAGGGTGGGGGCGAGGACACAGCCTTGTTTGACACCGCTGCGTACGTCGAAGGGCTTGGAAAGGTTACCATTAAACTGCACCGTCACTTTCATGTTGGAGTGCATTTTAGGGGTGTGTGGGTGGGGGTGGGGGGGGTGGGGGCAGCCGATCTTTCGAAGAGCCCTGAAAATGCCGTCTCTGCTGACTAGGTCAAAGGCCTTGGTGAGGTCAATGAATGCATCCTCTGCTCTCTGCACTTCTCCTGGATTTGGCGAAGGGAGAAGATCATGTCTAACGTGGATCTCTCTGCTCGGAAACCGCACTGTGATTCCGGGTAAACGCGTTCGGCCAATTTCTGCAGGCGAATTAGGAGAACCCGAGCATAGACTTTGCCTACAATGCTGAGAAGTGAGATGCCTCTGTAATTGTTGCAGTCGCTCCTTTCACCCTTGTTTTTGTAGAGGGTGATAATCTTGGCGTCCCTCATGCCCTGCGGCACAGCTCCCTCATTCCAGCACTGACAGAGGACTGTGGGCAGAGGATGCAGAAGAGTAGTCTTGCAGTGATTAATGAGGTCTGGGGGAATTCCGTCACTGCCAGGTGCCTTGCCTGATGTCAGGCTGTTAATGGCCTTGCTGAGTTCGTCCTCAGTTGGCTCTGCGTCAAGTTCTTCCATGAGCGGCATGCATTTGATGGCATCGAGGGCTGAGCTGGACACCATATTTTCTGTGGAGTAGAGGTCGGAGTAGTGTTCTGCCCATCTCTCCATCTGCTGGCTAGGATCTTGATTACTTCCCCTGCTGAGGATTTGAGGGAGGCAGTCTTGCTCTGTGTTGGTCCCAGTGCCTTCCTGATACCATCATACATTCCTCGGATGTTGCCTCTTTCAGCAGCATTCTGTATCTCTTCGCTGAGCTCTGTCCAGTACTCATTTGCACATCGCCTGGCGTTAAACTGAACCTTACTCCTGGCGGCCCTGAGGATTTGCAGGTTCTTCTCACTGGGTGACCGTTTGTACTCAGTGAGTGCAGTGCGCTTGGCCTGAATACTGGGAGTCATCTCTGATGATTTGGCCTCAAACCAGTCGTAGGACTTCGTGGTTTTCTTCCCAAAGGTGGCCAAAGCAATGCGGTGCATGGTGTCTCGTAGCGTTTCCCATCTTTCTGTGGCAGAGTCTCTGGGCTGCAATGCATCGAATTCTCTCTCAAAGGCCTCTGCGAATTGTTCTACAAGGCCTGGCTGAGACATCTTGCTGACGTCAATGCGAGAGTTCCCTTGTTTCTTTGAGCAGTGGAACTTCTTTGGTTGCAGTCTGATCTTGCAGCATAACAGAGAGTGGTCCGTGTCGCAGTCTGCGCTGTGGTAAGAGTGCGTGTGGAAAAGGTTTTTGATGGCAGCTCGTCTTACTAGTATCAGATCCAGTTGATGCCAATGTTTTGAGCGCGGGTGCCTCCAGGAGACTTTGTGTTGGGGCTTCGTCTTGAAGAAGGAGTTGGCGATGCACAGTTTATGGCAAGTAAAAAACTCAAGTAGTCACTGTCCATTCTCATTCATTTTCCCCACTCCAAAGGAACCGAGACAGGAGGGCCACGAATCGTTGTCTGCACCCACTCTGGCATTGAAGTCGCCCAGGAGAACAAGTTGTTCTGTCTTGGGATATAAGCCTGGGCAATGTAATATGGAAGACAGGCTGTTGCCCATGCAGCTTGCCCCCCCTCTCCACCTCGCTGACAGATCCAAAGGAACAGCAAGGCTGTTACGTTTTGGTGCCAACACGGCCGCAGGAGCTGCCGGAAACTGACAAAGTTTGCCATCCAACCGCCTTAGGGGCCCTGCACCGGATTTTCTGTCAGGTTTTACTCCCTTAGCTAGGTAGCCGAAGGTAGCTCTCCAGAGCTGGCGCCCTTTGATGGGTCATTTAATTCCACCAGGGTGTCTAGCCACCCTCCTCGCAATCCTCCTGAGAGGACTGGTGGGGGTGCTGGTTTAGTCGCCAGCAATTCGACCCTGTGACAGGTAGTACTGGGATCCAGGTTACCAGTAGCAGATATATCTATCTGACCTGACCAGATGTGTAATTTCTTGATTGATCAAATTGTGTGTTTCTTTCATTGGAAACGGGTAATAGTGTCTTTTAAA
The DNA here is from genome assembly GCF_041734735.1 of Babylonia areolata. Lineage (NCBI taxonomy): Eukaryota > Metazoa > Mollusca > Gastropoda > Neogastropoda > Buccinidae > Babylonia > Babylonia areolata. The sequence continues at coordinate 27,261,090 of NC_134898.1, forward strand.
ATGATTACATTTTATTTTGATGTTCTCCGCATCAGTTAAGCATCTAACGGATATTCAACGGCAGAAATTGTAATTAAGGGGCAGAAACCAGAAGAACAAGAGAAGCAAGGCCTTCAAGACTCACTTGTGATACACTTAAAAAAAAATCCAAGCTTTTTATGTATTATTTCAAAATGTAATGTTTAAGATGAGAAAGATCAGTTTAAAACAAATTAACTCCCCTAGCATTACAGAGTATTTTTCCTTTTTTTACTATCTGCATCAAAACGTTTGGAAAATAAATAAAACTTCCATGCTTAGCAAAAGAAGTTCCTGTTTGAACAAAAAATGATAATAATGACTGCTCTAGCTGTTGGGTCAGAATATCAGATCAAAGTGCCAAGTTTAGATAACACAAAAAATATAAATATAACAGTAAATGCAGTTTGCATATAATTAGGCTTCATTCTTTATTTTTTGTGCCCATCCCAGAGGCGCAATATTGTTTTAAACAAGATGACTGGAAAGAACTGAATTTTTCCTATTTTTATGCCAAATTTGGTGTCATCTGACAAAGTAGTTGCAGAGAAAATGTCAATGTTAAAGTTTACCACAGACACACAGACACACACACACACAGACAACCGAACACCGGGTTAAAACATAGACTCACTTTGTGAGTCAAAAAACACAGCATGGATGTATTGAAGGATCAGTGCATGACAGAAAAGTAACCATGGTCACAGCCCAGTCGCGCTTTGTTTCTGATCCAAGCTTGGGTTTTACCCCGAATTCCCACTGAAAGCTTAGAGGT
>NC_134898.1:27264382-27271882 GCF_041734735.1 Babylonia areolata
TGTTAACGTGAGTAGAACGTGTTTCAATGGTAACAATGGCATATCATTGTGTGTATGTTAACGTGAGTAGAACGTGTTTCAATGTAACAACGCCATATCATTGTGTGTATGACGAGATTAGAACGTGTTTCATTGGTCGGTCACAACGCCAGGTTATCGCGTGTGTGTTGATGTTAGTAAAACGTATTTCAGTGGAAACAGCGCCATGCCATTGCGTGTGTGTTGTGTTTGTGGTGATGTGAGTGGTCATGTCATTGTGTGTATGATGATGTGAGTGCTCATAGCATTTTGCGTATGATGATGTGAGTGGTCATGTCATTGTGTGCATGGTGATGTGAGTGGTCATGTCATGTTTGTGGTGGTGTGAGTGGCTATGTCATTGTGTGTATGGTGATGTGAGTGGTTATGTCACTGTGTGTATGGTGATGTGAGTGGCTATGTCATTGTGTGTATGGTGATGTGAGTGGTCATGTCATTGTGTATATGATGATGATGATGATGTGAGTGGTCATGTCATTGTGTGTATGATGATGATGTGAGTGGTCATGTCATTGTGTGTATGTTGATGTGAATGGTTATGTCTTTGTGATCGTGGTGATGTGAGTGGCTATGTCATTGTGTTTGCGGTGATGTGAGTGGAAAGTGTTTCACTGCACAACATCAAGTCATTGCTTGTATGCTGAATGAGACTCACAGCTCAATCAATTTTCCAAAAACAACAACAACAAATCATTAATTGTATTCATAGATGCAATAGAAAAAGAAATAGAATACATAAAAAAAGGTTTTCCCCACTTCAAGTCCCCCTGCCCCCGAACTCTTCTCACACACACACACCCTCCCCCTCCCCGAACCCCCACCTCTACTTTCAAACAAATCCTGTATGCGGAAAAGTAGACAGAGACAAAAGGTCTATGCTTCGGGGCAGGAAGAGGAAATGATTCGAAAGTCAGGTGGACACCAGAAATGAAAACAGCACGTGACCAACGAACAGCGATAGTCGGACACCGACAGGTGGACACCAGAAATGAAAACAGCACGTGACCAACGAAGGCAGCGATAGCAGGACACCGAAACGACAAGACAGAACAAAGACACAGAACAAAACTGAACCAAACAAAATAAATAAAAGCAAAACAACAAGAGGAAGACAGAACAAAAAAAACCCCCACAAAACAACAATGGCCACACAGGAAATCATTGACACAGAAATTCAAGAAGACGGGGGAAGTGCTTTCTATAATTGGAAGGAACCACTCGAACAGTGAACCCCCCCCCCCTCTCCCACACACACACCGCCTCCCTCCCTCTCTCTTCTCACCATTCCTCCAACCCAACTTCCCCTCCCCCCCCCCCCCCCCCCCCCCCCCCCCCCCGAGAGAGGGAGAGAGAGAGTGGGAGGGAGACACAGAGTGAGAGAGAAAGACAGAGAGAGAGAGAGAGCTACAGACACGGTGAGAGAGAGAGAGAGAGAGGGAGAGAGAGAGTGTGTGTGTGTGTGAGAGAGTAAGAGTGAGAGAGTTAGAGAGACAGGGAGAGTGAGTGGGACAGTGAGTGAAAGATAGAGGAGTGAGGGAGAGAGAGAGAGAGAGAGAGAGAGAGAGAGAGAGAGAGAGAGAGAGAGAGAGAGGATCGTGTCGTTCGGTTCAGGTGCAAATAATCTGGAAGGAGAGAAGACGAGGGGTGATGAAGAAAGGTGGATGGGGGGCAGAGAGACACAGTGGAGCGAAAGAGCAAAGGGATCTCGTTTATGACCACCGGCTACTTGGGGGGAGAGGTGGGGAGGGGGTCTGTTTATAAAATATATATATATATATATATATTGCGTTGGTATACACTGTACTGACTTCATTTCATTTCTATTTTCATGTTAATGTACCCCCCCCCCTCTCTCTCTCTCTGTGCGTGCGTGCGTGCGTGCGTGCGTGCGTGCGTGCGTGCGTGTGTGTGTGTGTGTGTGTGTGTGTGTGTGTGTGTGTGTGTGTGTTCCTCTCTCTCTCTCTCTCTCTCTCTCTCTCTCTCTCTCTCTCTCTTTCGCCAGGATACTCTACTGTAGACCACATGTTTACGTTGCTTGCATTAGTACAGAAACATTTTTCGTTTAATCGTAAGTTGTATGTTGCTTTCATTGATTTCGAAAAGGCATTTGATTCTGTTAATCGTAATCTTCTGTGGCCAGTTTTACTTAGGAATGGTATAAGAGGTAAACTTTACAAATGTGTAAAAAGCATGTATAATGTGGTAAGATCTAGAGTTCGCTGCGGCGCTAAACTGACTGAATTCATTAACTGTACAGCTAGGGTTAGACAGGGGGATGCCTGCAGTTCGATTTTGCTATCTTTATTCATTAATGAATTAGCAATCCAAGTAATTAATAATGGAAGACATGGGGCTTTGTTTCCGATTGATTCCTTTGAATTATCCATACTTTTGTTAGCTGATGATGTTATTCTGATGTCAGAAACTGTTATAGGTTTACAAACACAGTTGAACAACCTTCACCATGCAGCAGCTTCACTCCAATTAAAAGTTAATATGTTGAAAAGTAGTATCATAGTATTTCGTAAGGGTGGCTATTTGAGCAGCAGAGAAAGGTGGGTGTATGATGGTAGTTTGATGCCAGTTGTCAATGTTTACAAATATCTGGGCATATTTTTCTCCACACGCTTGAGTTTCGTTGGGGCATGCAAAGATCTAGCAAGCAGAGCCAAAAATGCATTGATTTGTATTATGAAAATGTTGCATATGCTCAATAATGTTTCCTTTGATTTATTTATCAAATTATTTGACACACAAGTGCAGCCTGTTGCGCAATACGGCTCTGAATTGTGGGGTCTAGACAAAGCTGCTGTTCACTGTGAATCAGTCCACACTTTTGCATTAAAGAGATTATTAGGAGTAGATAGGCAAACGCCAAATGACTTAGTATATGATGAAACGAATCGATACCCGTTATATTTAGTTTCTGCAGTCAGGTGTATACGTTATTGGTTGAGATTACTACAAATGGAACATAACAGAATACCCCGCAAAGCTTATGATATGCTATATGATTTAGATGCTAGAGGCAGAGTGAACTGGGTAACCAAGACTCGCCATTGTTTGTTTGAATATGGATTTGGATTTGTTTGGTTAAACCAAGGTGTTGGTAGCATCCAGGCGTTTATCGGTGTGTTTCGACAACGTCTAATTGATTGTAGATGGCAGAAGTGGTCTGATCATATTCAGAATAGTGAAAGATTTAGTTTCTATAAGAATTTTTGCAGTGTGTCTGATCTGAAACCTTACTTAGTGTTGAATATGGATAGACATTTAAAATATATGACGACAAGATTTAGATTAGGTATTACAGAATTAGCGGTTCATCACTACAGATACAGAACATGTAACCATAGTGATCTGACCTGTCCATTATGTAAAGAATCATAAGAAAATGAGATACACTTTGTTCTTTTCTGTCCATCTTATAAGGAACATTCGAGAGGAGTTTATTCAGCCTAAATATTATAGTAAACCTACGTTGTTTAAATTGAACTTATTGATGCCATCTACTTCCCCTGAAGTACAATATACAAAGCTTTCAAATTCAGAGAAATGGCTACTTCGTGAAAACGCTGTTTGTATTCTTTTGTTTGTTTGTTTTTCTTTTATTGTTCTACACATTGAACTGTAATGCTGGTATATTTTTGTTTGACTGTGTTTATTGATGCTCAAAGTATCGTGATGTATTGTTTGTAAAATAATGTTCACATTCCCCTTCATAAGGGGCCTAGGCCAATACATGAATAAACCATCTTGAATCTTGAATCTTGAATCTCTCTGTCTCTCTCTCCTAGTTGTTGTTGTCTTTGGAACGCCGTTAGGCTGACAAAGTGAAAATTGGTATTGTTTTATAGTCAAACCCAGACACAAATATTGTATGAATAAGCATGTGAGTGGCGTTGAGGAGAGAGAAAGAGAGAGAGAGAGAGAGAGAGAGAGAGAGAGAGAGAGAGAGAAGGGGGGGGGGAATCAAAACAAAATAGAACAAAACAAAAACTAAACAAAGCAAAACGAGACGAATCGAAATGAAAACGAGTATGAACATACAGCTGTAATCAGCATGCAGAGTCCAGAACAGTTCTGGCACCAGACTGTGTGGTTGTGGCCAGCCAGACAGGAACACACACACACTCTCTCTCTCTCTCTCTCTCTCTCTCTCCCTCTCTCTCTTTCTTTCGAGCATCCACCCATGTGCAATGTTTGGTGAAGACCTTGTTGCGGCACATATTGTTGCCCCTGCATGGATTGTCGCCGGCTACATTACGTTCAGCCCAAACTGCATATATTGTTGCCTCTTTACACTGTTGCTGTTGTGAGGAGTGAGTGAGGTGTTGTGACGTAACTTTTACGACCCAGCGTAGAGTCGTTGAAGGTCTGTGCCCTCGCAGATAAGATAACACACACACACACACACACACACACACACACAACCGCACGCAAACACACACACACACAACCGCACGCAAAAACACGCAAACATGCACTCACACTCACACATATACACACACACGCCAAATACATCCACACAGGTTATATCCCCACCTCTCCCACCACACATCCCTTCTATGTAAACATGAATGTACTCTCAAACACACACACGAAATACACGCGCACGCACACACACACACACAAACAAGAACACAACATTCTGATACGTGCGTGCGCACACGAACACACGCACACAACAACAACAGCAACAGTGCAGAGAGGCGACAGTATGTGCATTGAGAGCTGCACGTATTGTCGCAAGTGACAATCCATGCAGGGGTAACAATACATGCCGCAACAGACCTCTCTCCTTTCCTCCAGCTCCTCTCTCTCCTCTTCATCACACCACACACGCATACCCCACCTCCACACGCACACATACGCACTTCCACACGCACACACACACACACGCACACACACACACACACACACACACACACACACACACACACACACACACACACACACACTCCAGCATGAATGGTGTGTTTGCCATGTCGTGTAGGGTCACCAGAAGGGAGAGGGATTTCGGGTGTAGAGGCAGGGATTGGAGGGTGGGGTTGGTGAGGGAGGGGGAGCAGGGGGGAGGGGGAGGGGGGTGTCCTCTGGGCCTTGCTGTGGCGTCATAGTGATGAGAATAGGATGGGGCCTGTTTGGGGGTGTGTGTTTCTTTGTTTTGTTTTGTTTTGTTTTTTCCTTTTTCTTTTCTTTTTTTGCTCCTCCATTATTATCTGCACCATTCTTCAGTGGATCATTACTCCCACGCCGCTCATTCCGATCGCCCCACTCCCACACTCATCACACCCCCACCCCCGGCTCCCCCCCCCTCCCACCCCCCTACACGGCCACACCCGGGTTCATCTGTTACAGTTCCCAACGTCGGCAGTCCACAGGGAGGGGATAGGGCTGTTTTGTTCCCAAGCCTGTTGGGGGGTGGGGTGGGGGTGGGGGGGGGGGGGAGGATGAAGGAGGTAGCGGAGGGGGGAGGGGGATGCGAGGGAGGGGCGGAGCTGTTTTGGGCCTAAATTATTTTTATGTCCACTGTATGCTGTTGGGCTGGTGTTGGTTTGTATTTGTGTTTTATTGTATTCTTTCTTTCTTTTTTGTTGTTGTGTTTCCATCCATTCATTCATTCATTCATTCATTCACTCACTCACCCCTATAGTTGCATTGTTTTAACCTCTTGTAGGATCCTGTGAATGGAGTTGAGCACGGTTGAAGTTGGTGTTAGAGGTATCCATGATGGCGTCGCTGAAGCTGAACGAGTATTTCAAAAAGCTCCGAAACCTACCTACCTATTGGAGTTTAACGACCTATCGGCGTCTACACCCTTAAGGTCAACTCCGAAACCTACAATATAGGCTCTATATATACACAGGGCTGCGGTGCATGCTGGGAGGTCGCGCGCCCAACGACGTACGATGGACGTGGGTCTCTTGACCTACAGCACTGCGCAGGCGGCGATCCTCGCTCGCGGGCAGCCTATCGCGAAGTTTTCCCTTGTTATACAAGAATCGGTGGAAGAGAGAGTATTGCAAATACCCATATGTGTAAGCCATTGCACAATAGTGCAGAAATTATAATTGTATGTCGTTACACTTTAAAATTTTTCATTTATTGTCTGTTCACATTCCCCTTCATGAGAGGCCTGGGCCTAAAATGAATAAACAATCTCAATCTGAATCACTCACTCACTCACCCACTGATTCATCTATTCATTCTTTCTTTCTGTCTTTACTTTTTCGTTATTTTTTTTTTCTTTTCCTTTTCCCTCCCCCTCCTCCCTCTTTCTTTATTTACTTTTATATCTCTTTTCTTCCACCTTTTTTTTCCTCAAGGCCTGACTAAGCGCGTTGGGTTACGCTGCTGGTCAGGCTTCTGCTTGGCAGATGTGGTGTAGCGTATATGGATTTGTCCGAACGCAGTGACGCTTCCTTGAGCTACTGAAACTGAAACTGAAACTTTTCTTCCGTCCTTTCTTTCTTTCTTTCTGTATTATATTTCTCTCTCTGTCTCTCTCTTCATTTCTGTATATTCATCTCTTTGCCTGACTAATTGTCTGCCTGTCTGTCTCTTTAATTTCTTTTCCAGTCTTCATTTTCTTTTTTTTCTTCCCTTCCTTTTTTTTTTTGGGGGGGGGGGGGGGGGGGGGGGGTAATTTTTCGTTTCTTTCTTCTTTTCTTTTCTTTCTTTCTGTCTGTCTCCCTGTCTGCATCTGCCTTTCTTTTGTTCCTTTCTGTGCTCCTTCATTTCCTTCTGTCTTGCCCATCTAATAATTGTATTGTATTGTAATGTATTGTATTGTAATGTATTGTATTGTGTTGTATTGTATTATGTTGTAATTTAATGTAATGTAATGTATTGTATTGTATTGCTCTCTTTTGTCACGCCAGATTTCTCTGTGTGAAAATCGGGCTGCAGGTAGGCAGCCTGTTGTGCAAATGATCCCGTGTTTGTGCAGTGCTTAGAGCCTGCATCATCGTTGTCGTCGTCGTCGTCGTTGTCATCATTTGGGAGCAAAGAGCAAGCCCGATGAACATTCCGCAATGCGAAATAGCTGTCGCTTGCTGTGTACGTTGACATCCCCTTGGGAGGAACAAACCGACTGACATGAACTAACATTAAATACGGAAGTTTTAATTAAAAACTCACGAATAAAAACAGAAATGCGTAATTTGAACTAAACTATTCTAAACCTCTTCCTCTCCACACACCCCCGTATCCCCAACCCCCTTTTTCACCCCTGCCCACCCTCTCTCTCTCTACACCCACCCACCAACCCGCTCCCATTCCTTCCGGTTTCGGGATGGCCAGGAATTCGAAGGGAAATAAACCAATCTAGGGGCGACAACCGCATGCGAGTACACACTTTGTCAACCCGCTGTCGACCTCCAGGAGGCTGGATCCACGATAGCTTATCGTGCACGGTTGACGCCAGCAAAGTGATGCGCTGCATGGGGGGGAATAGTG
>NC_134898.1:27276882-27284382 GCF_041734735.1 Babylonia areolata
GAAGCTAATGTCAGTCAGTGATGTGAGCTGAGCGCCAAGGGCAAACATTGTCAATAACCATCCACAGACACCGTACCAGCCCGCCCCGTCTCCATCTATTGATGTCTGCGTCGGTCTTGTGTACCATCTCACCCCTCGTCCCTCACATCCTCGTATCAGCCTCCACCTCCGCTCTTCCTTCCTTACACCGCCACACTTTCCCACCACAGCAATAACGATGATGGTGATGATAATGATAATAATGATGATGATTGTAATGATAATGATATTAATGATAGTAAGGAGAAGAAGAATGTCAATAATGATTTATCATAACAATAATTATACTACTACTACTACTACTACTACTGCTACTACTACTACTACTACTACTACTACTCATCTTCATCATCTTCATAAACATATTGATAATCAGAACAACCATAGTGATGATGACGATGACGATGGTACCTCTATTACTACTACTAACGACAACAACAACAACAACAATAATAATAATGATGATGATGATGATCATGATCATGATGATTATAACCAATTGGCGTGTACCTCCAAAGTAAGCTTGAGCTCAGTGCTGACAGTAAGGGGGAGTGACAGAGGGGAGTGGGCAGAGAGAAAGGGGGTGGAAACAGTGGGGAAGAAAGTGAAGGGTGAGGAAAGAGAGAGAGGCAGTGGGGAAAGAGAGAGAGAGTGTGTGGAGAGAGAAAGGGGTGGCGGCAAGAGAGACAGGGGGGGTTAGAGAGTGAGGGGTGGGGAAAGAGAGGGAGAGAGTGGGTAGAAGGAGGGGAAGGGAAAGGGGTATGGGGAGATAGAGGGGTGGGGAGAGAGAACGGCGTGGTGAGAGAGAAGAGGGCGGGGAGAGAGAAGAGGGGTGGGGAGAGAAAGAGAGAAGGGGGTGCGGGGAGAGAGAAGAGGGGTGGGGAGAGAGAGAGAAGGGGGTGGGGAGAGAGAAGGGAGTGGGGAGAGAGAAGGGAGTGGGGAGAGAGAGAGAAGGGGGTGGGAAGAGAGAGAGAGAGAGAAAAGGGGCGGGGAGAGAGAAGAGGGGTGGGGAGAGAGAAGAGGGGTGGGGAGAGAGAGAGAGAGAAGGGGGTGGGGAGAGAGAAGGGGGTGGAGAGAGAGAGGGGGGTGTGGAGAGAGAGAGAAGGGGGGTGGGCAGAGAGAGAGAGAAGGGGTGGGGAGAGAGAAGGGGGTGGTGAGAGAGAGAAAGACAGAGAAGGGTGTGGGGAGAGAGAGAGAGAGAAGGGGGTGGGGAGAGAGAGAGAGAAGGGGGTGGGGAGAGAGAAGAGGGGTGGGGAGAGAGAGAGAGAGAGGGCGGTGGGGAGAGAGAAGAGGGGTGGGGAGAGAGAGAGAGAGAAGGCGGTGGGGAGAGAGAGAGAGAAGGGGTGGGGAGAGAGAGAGAGAGAGAGAAGGGGGTGGGGAGAGAGAGAGAGAAGGGGGTGGGAAGAGAGAGAGAAGGTGGTGGGGAGAGAGAAGGGGGTGGGGAGAGAAGGGGTAGGGAGAGAGAGAAGGGGGTAGGGAGAGAGAGAAGGGGGTGGGGAGAGAGAAGGGGGTGGGGAGAGAAGGGGTAGGGAGAGAGAGAAGGGAGTGGGGAGAGAGAAGGGAGTGGGGAGAGAGAAGGGGGGTGGGGAAGGGGGGTGGAGAGAGAGAAGGGGGGTGGGGAAGGGGGGTGGAGAGAGAGAAGGGGGTGGGGAGAGAAGGAGGTGGAGAGAGAGAAGGGGGTGGAGAGAGAGAAGGGGGTGGAGAGAAAGAGAAGGGGGTGGGGAGAAAGAGAAGGGGGGTGGGGAAGGGGGGTGGAGAGAGAGAAGGGGGTGGGGAGAGAGAAGGGGGTGGGGAGAGAAGGAGGTGGAGAGAGAGAAGGGGGTGGGGAGAGAGAAGGGGGGTGGGGAAGGGGGGTGGGGAGAGAGAGAGAAGGGTGTGGAGACAGAGACATACAAGGACAGGACGAGGATCGGGGTGCAGTTTGTAGTTGTCATGGTTACAGCAGCAGGACTACCAGTAGAAGAGGTACAGCAAATTAAGATATCGAATACACAAAATAGAAACTTCACGAATTCTTTGTATATGAAAAGAATCTCTCTCTCTCTCTCTCTCTGTATCGATCAGTCATTCTTTCTCGGTGGGCATGTGAATTGCTGTGCACCTCTGGTAGTTTTTTTTTTAATAATCTTGGAAGCCCATTTTGCGTCTTGCAAACTTTCAGGCAGTTTGACGTCATAAAACGGATGTCGTAACGCCGCTCGTGGATTACGCGCCCAGAGATTTCAGATAAGTTATGGAACATTCAGAAACCCCCCTTGAAAAAGCCATAACGACTTAGACGTTGCAGATGAAATCTCATAAAGAGGCAGCCTCCAGACAGAACCGAATGGCTTATCGGCCTTCCATCAAAGCGGTCATCTCCTGCGTGAAGGAGGGGTGGGGGGATGGAGGGGGTGGGGTGGGGAAGGGGCGTGTAGGTTTTATTCGTCTAGATATTTTGCCAGTAGTTACAAAGCTAGCTGGCTAGCTGCGGTATGTCCTGGCTTTCGAGGCATCAATCTCTCCAGCGAGACAGACAGACAGACAGACAGATCAAAGCTTGTCTGTGAACATGTTGCTGTAAAACACACACACACACACACACACACACACACACACACACACACACACGCGCGCGCGCGCGCACACACACACACACACATACACACACAAAAAAAACTACAACATAACCCGGTGGCTTCTTCCGTTCCGTCAAGGATGGAGATAAATGACCCAGCACCGGGTTTCCCTGGCTGGGTCACAATGTTCGCGTGTCACCCCGCCGAGTATTGCCTACTGACCCGGACTTCGTTCTCGTTAATCGGATGACCAGTGGTGTCAACATTTCCTCGATAATCAATCAAATACAGCCAGCCTTTACATCGGCACTCAGATCAGATGGGTTACTATGATCAACGGTTATTGTCATTGTTATTATCACTACTATTATGATGATGATGATGATGATGATGTCCACTTTTCCTCATTAGTTAATTACAGTCAGCCTTTACGTCAGTCACTCAGCTCAAATGGGTTTCTATGACCAACGGTTATTGTCATTGTTATTATCACTAATATTTTGATAATGATGATGATGATGATGATGATGATGATGATGATGATGATGATGATGATGGTAGTTAAATACAGTCAGCCTTTACGTCCTCACTAAGCTCAGATACTATGACTAACAGTTATCAATTATCATCATAATTATTACTACTGTTATGATGATGATCATTGATACATATGTAGCGCCAATCAACGGTCAGAGACCAAACTATACTACTACTACTACTATTACTACTACTACTACTACTAATCAAAGTGCTTTAACAACAGGCTGCCTAACTCTGTAGGTCGGACTGAGAGCTGCCTGCAGGCGCTCATCATTCGTTTCCTGTCATTCAGTCATGCTTCAGTAAACGCATGCATTTCAGAGTGAGTTTTTCTTCAGAATTCTGGCGAGTGTACGATTCGAACCGATCCCTCACACATGCCCAGATTCTGTCGCTTTCCAAGCGGACGAGTTAGCACTGGATCACTATACATCACATGATGACCGTTCCTTCCCAAAAGGAGTAGTATCAGGAGCTGGGGGACAACGTGACTCTTCACTGACGCCTTTCATGAGCCATATACCACTGAAGTGAGCAATGAGAAGGTCTTCCCTACCTTTTTCAATTTTGGTTTTTATTAATGAATGACGAATGATATGGATGTTCGTATAGCGCCTTTCCTCTGTCGGAGACCATGCTCAAAGTGCAAACACGGGGTCATTTTTTGCACAACAGGCTGCCTACCTGAGTAAAACCGACTGACGGCCTGCCATTGGGCGCTCGTCATTCGTTTCCTGTGTTATTCAATCAGATTTCAGGCACGCACACATGCACAGGCTTAATTTTTTTTTTTAATTAATTTTTTTTACTTGTATGACCGTTTTGTTTATTTACCCTGCCATGTTCCGTTTTAAGGGGGAGGGGGGTAGGGGGGGGGAGTGCATGCTGGGTTTGTTTTTGTTTCCATAACCCACTGAACGCTGACATGGATTTCAGGGTCTTTAACGTGCGTATTTGATCTTGTGTGTGCGTATACACGCGAATGGGGTTCAGGCACAAGCAGGTCTACACATATGTTGACCTGGGAGATAGGAAAAAAACTCCACCCCTATTCCCACCAGGCGCCGTTACCGAGATTCGAACCTGGGACCGACAGATTGAAAGTCCAACGCTATCACCGCACGGCTATTGAGCCCATATTTAATTATTTGGGGAGGAGGGTGGGCTTGGGGGGTCCAAGGGTTCCAGCAGAGAACAGTGAAGGGCCAGCCCAGCCCTGAAGCAGTGCACTGAGTTATATGCCGACGGGTCAGAGAGGGCGTGAGTGGTTTCCGTTTTTCTCTTCTTCTTGCTGTGGGTCTGGTAGGGTATGGGAAAGAGGAGTTGGGGGTGGGGGTGGGTGTGGGGGTGTGGGGGTATGGAAGGGACAGAGGGACTGTGTCTGGTTGCGCAAAGCAAGCACTGCTTGCTATACTTCATGTTTTACACAGACACAGACACACCCATACACACACGCACGCACGCACGCATGCGCAGAGAGAGAGAGAGAGAGAGAGAGAGAGAAGCAGAGAGGGAAAGAGAGAGAGACAGATAGAGGGGGAATTTGAACTGACAGCCTGATCCCCTCTGCCGACAACATGAGTGATCAGCTCAGATATAAGATAACCCTAAAACTATGGAGCAACAAGTGGTGATGTGTGTATTGATGCAGGCCTTTTTACCAGAGCACCGTGACATTTTCTGCTTGAACGAGATGGACACAGAGAAGACCAGTGACAACTGCCCCGTCACGTGGTGGTTTTGTTCCGAAGTGGCGTGTTTTCTTAAACGGGCAATGTGGTGCTTGAAACGTGATTACGTTTCCGTTTCCGTGAAAGCTTCATTTGGTTGGAAAAAAAAAACATTGGTTTGTGGGTTTTCGCCCATATTAGCCTACGTATTGCCTTCTCTACATACAAAAACTCACAACACATCGATGTCATCAAGGTTCGTTTCTTCCTGGTTCTGACTTGTTTCGAACATTGAAATGTCATTTCTAAGCTAATATCTTTTAAGCCTGCTTTGAAAACAACAACTACATTTTTTTTTCCAGCAGTGGTAATTTTCCAGCGCTGGTGTTGGTATTTTCTGATTCCAGATGCATGTATTATTCAGGGTGAGCCGTTTCCCATGTGTGTGTTGCGGTTTGCTTAACGAGTGTCCGTGCATTCGTGCGTGAGTGCGCGTCACAGGGATGTGTCTTCATGAGGGCGTCATGGGTGGGTGGGTGGCTGTATAGGTGTGTGGGTTTTCAATTGAGGTACTGTGCGCGAGTGTACTCTGGTACGTGTTTCACTCTGTGTGTGTGTGTGTGTGTGTGTGTGTGTGTGTGAGGGGGGGGAGTGTGTGTGTGTGTGTGTGTGTGAGGGGGGAGTGTGTGTGTGTGTGTGTGTGTGCGTGTGTGAGGAGGAGTGTGTGTGTGTGTGTGTGTGTGTGTGTGTGTGTGTGTGTGTGTGAGGGGGGAGTGTGTGTGTGTGTGTGAGGGGGGAGTGTGTGTGTGTGTGTGTGTGTGTGTGTGTGTGTGTGTGGAAGGGGGGGTGACGGGAGGGGGGGGGACGGGGCAGGGGTGGAGGTATTTGGAGTGGGGAGTGGGGGAAGTAAAAACGAAATAAACAGCACTTTGAGCAATATTTCTTGGGGGAAAACACGATACATAAATCTCGATTATTATGATTTTTATGATAATTATGATCATGATTAGAGTTATGGTTATGGTATTCATGGAGGAAGGTGGCAGAATGGTTAAGACGCTCAGCTGCCAATACAGAAAGTCCGTGAGGGTCTGGGTTCGAATCCCGCTCCCGCTTTTTCTCCTAAGTTTGACTGGAAAATCAAACAGCGTCTAGTCGTTCGGATGAGACGATAAACCGAGGTCCCGTGTGCAACACGTACTTGGTGCACTGAAAAAGAAGCCATGGCAACGAGGGTGTTGCCATCTGGCAAAATTATGTAAAAAGAAATCCACTCTGATAGGTACACAAATATATATATATATATATAAACATGCACTCAAGGCCTGACAAGCGCATTGAGTTACGCTGCTGGTCGGGCATCTGCCTGGCAGAAGTGGTTCAGCGTATCTGGATTTGACCGAACGCAGTGATGCCTCCTTGAGAAACTGAAACTGTTATTGCTGTTACAGTTATGATTACAACTACTACTAAGCCAGGTGTCCATAATGACGCACAGATAATTATATATATATATATGCTCACACGGACAAGCACACACACACCGCACAATGATACAGATAAGCATAGCATGCAAGGACACATAGTTCCTGCGTCTGTTTGATACACACACACACACACACACACACACACACACACACACACACACACACACACCCGCATGCATGCACGCACTCACACACACACAGAGTTAAGTGTACCTCGCTTAGAGAGAGAACTCTCTCTCTCTCTCTCTCATATCTGCTATGTTCTCTGCACAATCAGCCAGGGTTCAGTGCGCTTGTGATTACTTCTATTTCTGGATCTCTCTCTCTCTCTCTCTCTCTCTCTCTCTCTCTGTGTGTGTGTGTGTGTGTGTGTGTGTGTGTGTGTATCGCGCTCTATAAGAGAGCGGACTAGAAACCCCCACCCAGCCCAGCACTAACTAACACCCAGACGACACAAACACAGACTAAAATAATTCGGGGTTCACATACATTTATTCCATCACACACAGAACTTGACTAATAAAACTACAATCTTAGCAAGAAATGATAAACTTAAATGACGACAATGGATAAATAACACACACAAAAACCCCACAAAACACAGCGGCAGTCAGTCCGGAGAATGCTAATGAATTAAGGACGTAAGGACGTTTGACGAATAGATAAACTGAAGCACTGCACAACACAAGAAAAGACGATGACTTGAACGGCGAAAACTGAAGACAGATGAAAACAGAAGACGGCGAAACTAGTGAACAAACGATGACAGTGATGAGAAGAGGGCAGCAGGACTGAAGACAGCAGTCAGCAGCAGAAGGAGCAGCAACACCGCCTGGCCAACTCAGGCTGAAGAAGAGATGGTGCACGAAGTGAGACGCTGCAAACTGCCAACCGGGTACCACTACCCTGACGCTGGAAATAAAAAAACAAAACAAAGACGAGACACGTCCAGCAGGGCACTCCCTCTGAGCTGGAGCACACAGAACATCGATAAAGGGTCACCCGGAGGAAAAGCCATCCTCACTGAGGGTACCAACTGGGCAAAAAGCCCCAAACCCAAACAAGCACGACCTTCCTCCAAGAAGGCCGCGGGCGCAAAGCCTAGAGAAGTGTCACTGACAGAACAGAAAGGCTTGAACCTCTGTTCAGCAGTGACAGGAACGCAACATGACTCCACGATTGCACGTGAAAAACGTACAACCGGGA
>NC_134898.1:27289382-27306882 GCF_041734735.1 Babylonia areolata
TTATTTTATCAATTTTAATTTACGGTGATTTGTTTATAGTGGTAACTTTTCCTTCTGTTTTCCATCCCGTTTTTAATTAACTTTGTATCGATTTTTCATTTTTTGTAAAATTATT
Source organism: Babylonia areolata (assembly GCF_041734735.1). Classification (NCBI taxonomy): domain Eukaryota; kingdom Metazoa; phylum Mollusca; class Gastropoda; order Neogastropoda; family Buccinidae; genus Babylonia; species Babylonia areolata. The sequence goes on from NC_134898.1 coordinate 27,289,498, forward strand.
TTTGGATTGATTTATTTCATTCATTTTATTCTGTTTTATTTCATTCATTTTATTTTATTGGAACGTGTTATGTGATATTATTCCATTTCTTTCCCTTTTGCTTATGCGGTATTTCATTATTTCAGGCAGTATGACGTGTCTGTTTTCCACCCTATTGTGTGTTTCTTGTTCAATCAGTTTTCTTGACAACAACTCTGTGTGTGTGTGTGTGAATGTGTGTTTTCCCCACACAGGAAGTGTCTGCGTGAAGTGCATCCTTTCACATTGTGTTCTGCTTTGTGTTTCTGGTGTCTGTGTCTGCCTTCTCTGTCTGTCTGTCTGTCTGTCTGCTCTATCTGTCTTTCTGTTCTCCTCTTTCTGTCTGTTCTTCATCTGTTTCTGACTCTTACTCCCCCCCCCCAACCCCCACCAACAACACCCTCCTCATCCTCCCCCCCACCACCAACACCCTCCTCATCCTCCCCCCCACCAACACCCTCCTCATCCTCCCCCCCCCACCAACACCCTCCTTATCCTCCTTCCCCCCACCAACACCCTCCTCCCCCCCCCACCAACACCCTCCTCCTCCCCCCCACCAACACCCTCCTCATCCTCCTCCCCCCCTCCACCAACACCCTCCTCCTCCCCCCCACCAACACCCTCCTCATCCTCCTCCCCCCCTCCACCAACACCCTCCTCCTCCTCCTCCCCCCCCCCCACCAACACCCTCCTCATCCTCCTCCCCCCCCCCACCAACACCCTCTTCATCCTCCCCCACCGCCGCTCACCCCCAATCTTCTCTTTCTCTCTGTCTCTGTTATTTATTTAATTTTTTTTGCCTGTCTGTCTGTCTGTCTGTTCTCTTTCTGTCTGTTCTTCATCTGTTTCTGACTCTCACCCCCTCCCCCACCAACACCCTCCTCATCCTCCTCCCCGCACCCACGCTTACCCCCTAATCTTCTCTTTCTCTCTGTCTCTGTTAGTGTTTTTTTCGCATGCCTGTCTGTCTGTCTGTCTGCCAACATCTCGGTGTGTCTGTCTCTCGTTCTGTCTCCCTCTCTCTCTCTGTTTCTGTCTGTCTCTGCCATCTCTCTCTTTTTGTCTGTCTGTCTGTCTGTCCATCTCTGTTTTTTCTCTGCCCTCTCTTTGTGTCTCTGTCTCTCTATCTCTCTGTCTCCTCTTTCCCCAACACACACACACACACACACACACACACACACACACACACACACACAGACTCTGTGTGTGTGTGTGTGTGTGTGTGTGTGTGTGTGAGTGTGTGTCTGTGTCTATGTCTGTGTCTGTGTGTCTGTGTTTCTTATCTCCCCAACATACATACACACACTCTCTCTCTCTGTCTCTCGGTCTCCCATCTCCCCAGCACACACACACATACACACATACACACACACTCTCTCTCTCTCTCTCTCTCTCTCTCTCTCCCCTGCCCACTCTCAGGCGACTTGTGGTTTCCATGGCAACAAGAATGCTGGCAAAGATGTTGATATAGTCCGGTCGTTGGCACAGCTGAGGTATGGGTCACACACTCGTTTGTGTTTTATTGGTATGACACGGCAGGTGGCTTGTGTTCCAAGCCTGTGTGATGTCACGTTGTATCACATACGACAGGGGTGTGCGTTTGAATCTGCATGGCCTCTTGCCTCAACAAGTGAATGCGTGTGTGTGTTTGAATCTATTGGACGTGTTGTGGGTGGGATAAGCAGGTATGTATTTGATTTATACGTATATTATGATGTGGGATAAACGTGTGTTTTAGAACCTATATGACTTGTTGTACGATGAATCGGTGTGTAATCAAATCGATTTTACGTATTGTACGACAATCTGGTGTGTGGTTTGGTTTATGTGAAATGTTGAAGGACATACTGATATGTATAGGAATCTGTGTGAAATCGCATAACATGTATTTATGCCTGTACGATACAGGCTTTTGTAGAAAAAACAACAACAGTTGTGTCTTTTATTGCATATCATATATTGCATTGAAATGTACTGACGTGTATTCGATTTATATATCTATATGACATATTGTACGTCAGAAGTTATGTGTTTGAAAATGTACGATAAATTATATAGGACACATGCCCGAATTTTTATCCATATTTGATATCGTATGGCCAGCATGCGTGTATTTGGATCACTGTGATACGCTCAACGAAAAACAGTATATTAATGGTTCTGTGCGATAAATTGTTAGCTATTTCACAGAATGGGGTAGGGGGGTGGGGGTGGAGGGGGAGAGAGAGAGACACAGAGAGCGACAGGTATATAGAGAGACAGAGGGACAGACAGAGGAGACAGAGAGATAAAACTCTCTTACTTTCGCAGGACACCATTGCAAAGTACAGACACACATAAACATGTAGGCGTCATTCTCCGAAACAGTTGTAAATGGGATGAACATACTGGAAGTATGATCAATGATGTGACTATAAGTGCCAGGGATGAGTCCTGTCAATGTCTTCAGTGTCGGCAGAATCATGGGGGGCTGTTGTTTGAGGGACGTGGTGGCGGTCTCCACTCTGGGAGGGACGCTCACTCAGTCTGGATCCGCGACTAAACCATTATTGTCGTTAGTAGGGGGCTTAGTAGGTGGTGTCCTAAGTACGCTAAATCAGAACAGCCACCACTGAACACCACCGAAGTGACTCAGCAGCAGTGCAGGGTCTCCTCTGGTGTGTGGCCTCCTGGCGACCTAACATCGATGGTTCCCTGCGGACTGCCGACGCTGGAACTGTGACGGACGAACCCGGGTGTGGCCGTGTATGGGGGAATCTAAATGAGCGGCGTGGGAGTAATGCCACTGAAACGGTGCAGATGCAGGATGCAGGGGCAGCCAAAAAAAAAAAAAAAAAAAAAAAAAAAAATGATGTGACTATGCTGGTTTCTTGTCTTAAGACGTATAAGTACAAACTAAACAGGAGAGCATTAGAAATTATGTACAAATCATTCATATTAACACATTTTGACAATGCCGATATTGCATGGGATGATTGCACAGATGCACAATCAAAATCTCTGGATTATCTACAGCTTGAAGCATTAAGAACCATAATCAGAGCTGTTCGTGAGATAAGTCACTAAAAATATACCAAGAATCAGGGTTCTGTGCACTTAAAGAAAGAAGGAACAGACACAAACTTACCCATTATTTCAAGATGGTTAACGGTCTTTGCCCTAATTACCTGATATAAAAGATCTTGTTCCAGGTCTTGTTGTAGACAGTAACCCTTATCGTAGATGCAGGTACCAAGATTTCACACCGATCTTACAGGATCTTTAACGTACGTATCTGATCATGTGCGTGCATATACACACGAAGGGGGTTCAGGCACAGCAGGTGTGTGCGTGTTTGTGCGTGTGTGTGTGTGTGTGATTGTGTGCGTGATAGGGAGTGTATGTGTGCATGTGCATGCGTGCGTGCGTGCCTGCATGTGTGTGTGTGTGTGTGTGTGTGTGTGTGTGTGTGTGTGTGTGTGTGTGAGTGTGTGTGTGTGTGTGTGTGTGAAAATAGTCCTTAAAAAAGAACCCCTACCATTTCTTTGAACTTGTAATCAGTGTGTCTATTTGGGCTGTTTCAGTTCCATAGTCTCGTAATCTCATCAGTCACACCCCCTCCCTCCACTGCTCCGCGCCTCACCCCACCCCTCTCATGCCTTGTTTGAAGCGCCTCACTCATGCCGAAAAACAAACTGACCATCAACCGATTATCTCCACACAACGCTTACATCATCAGGGAACCAGCATCCCGTTTTTTTTGTTTTGTTTTGTTTTTGTTCTGATCCATGACTGATCTCCCTTCCCCTCTGCCCCTCCCTCCCCCCCTGCCCCCCATCCTCTTTCTACGCCCCACCAGCTTCCTCCCACCACTGAACACGCCACTAGCATTTCCATGGAAACCAGAATTCCAATGGAGTGCTTTGTCTCTGCCGCATGTGGAGTGATGGCCTAGAGGTAACGCGTCCGCCTAGGAAGCGAGAAAATCTGAGCGCGCTGGTTCGAATCACGGCTCGGCCGCCGATATTTTCTCCCCCTCCACTAGACCTTGAGTGGTGGTCTGGACGCTAGTCATTCGGATGAGACGATAAACCGAGGTCTCGTATGCAGCATGCACTTAGCGCACGTAAAAGAACCCACGGCAACAAGAGTGTTGTTCCTGGCAAAATTCTATAGAAATATCCACTTCGATAGGGAATACAAATGAAACTGCAGGCAGGAAAAAATACAAAAAAAATGGGTGGCGCTGTATTATAGCGACGCGCTCTCCCTGGGGAGAGCAGCCCGAATTTCACACAGAGAAATCTGCTGTGATAAAAAGAAATACAAATACAAATACAAAATACTACAGCGTTTTGTTCAGAATGAGAACTGTTATTAAACAGCGCGTGCCCACCACCTCGCATCAAGCCACATGAGCCGTTTGGTGACATTTAGTGTCGCGCTTTAGCTGACAGCTAACTAAACTACCTGTCAGTTTACGATTTTGCTGACAGTTAATGCTGCGTTATCTGACTGCTTCTTGTGCAACCTGCTCCAGGGGCTTTTGGAGAACGTAATGTTGAGTTGGCTAACTGCTTTCTAGAGTTAGCACTATTAAGTGTGGTCGTGATTTTTTTTTGATTTTTTATATAGGGTTGTAACCATCGTGTTTGTGTCGTAACTGTCACCTTTTCATTATTATTTCATTATTATTAACAATTGCCCCAATTTTTTTTCCTCGAAATCAGCTTTGAGGATGCCGGGAGTGACCGGGCTTTGGGAGAGAGCTGTGTTGCGTTTGTCTTTGTGATGCTGGAGTTAGCACTGTTATGTACGGTGATGAGGGCATGGGGGGGGGGGGGGGGGGGGGGGGGGGGGAGAGAGGAGGCGGGAGGGAGGATGGGGGAATGGGGGGGATGTCTTTTATTATAAATAGTATCTCCACTCTCTGGAATTTACATTGTAAGAAATTTTTTTTCTATCGCTTTCTTTGTTTCTAAAAAAAAAAAAAAAGGTCTTTCTGGGTAAGTATGACTATGCATGTACCGAATTTTCTTTTCCATTTTTTTTTCTCCACGTCCTTTGATATCGGTATTTCCACTTTGGCATCCCCGATATTATACTGTGAGGTCGGCTGGGTTGTTAGCAACAAAGATATTAAATGAAGAAGCTGGGTTAAAGGGTTGATAACCTCGACAAGATACCACCTCTGCGGTTCCGTGAAGACAAACTAGTTAGCCATTCTGTGGACAGGCTTTTGAACAGCGTCAGATAACGCTCCAGCTCTCACTCCTGTGTGTGTGTGTGTGTGTGTGTGTGTGTGTGTTGGAGCTCATGTACGTTTATATGTATTTAACTGTGCTTTCATATCTGTGAAACTGCATGTTTGGTGCATATCTGTTATGCATGTGTGGGTGTATGTGTGAATGTGTGTCTTCATGTTTTACATTTATTTGCTTATTTATCATCATTGTTATCTTATTTATTTATTGTTATTATTATTATTATTATTATCATTATTATTTTATTATTATTATTATTATTACTACCTTTTTATATTATAATTATTATTTATTTATTCATTTATTTATTTATGTAAGCTTATCTATTATTTATTCACCTTTTTTTTTCTTTTTTTTTTCTCAAGGCCTGACTAAGCGCGTTGGGTTACGCTGCTGGTCAGGCATCTGCTTGGCAGATGTGGTCTAGCGTATATGGATTTGTCCGAACGCAGTGACGCCTCCTTGAGCTACTGAAACTGAAACTGATCTCACTCCGCAGATTTGTTTTCCTCAAGACTTTAGACATTTCGGTCAGTCAATGGTTCTTCTGGTCCTCGTTTCTGTTGATCTTTTTTGGACCCCGTTCTTTTCATACTGTATACTGCTCCTCTGTCTTGCTGAAGTTCAACCTTGTAATAATAATAATAATTATGAATAAATTAGTATTATTATTAAATCATCATCATCATCATCATCATTTTTGACTCACTTGCGTAAACAAAGTGAGTCTATGTTTTAACCCGGTGTTCGGTTGTCTGTCTGTGTGTGTGTGTGTGTGTGTGTGTGTGTGTGTGTGTGTGTGTGTGTGTGTGTGTGTGTGTGTCCGTGTGTGTGTGTGTGTGTCTGTGTGTCCGTGGTAAACTTTAACATTGACATTTTCTCTACAAATACTTTGTTAGCTGACACCAAATTTGGCATAAAAATAGGAAAAATTCAGTTCTTTCCGGTCATCTTGTTTAAAACAATATTGCACCTCTGGGATGGGCACACAAAAAAAGCCTAATTATATGCAAACTGCATTTACTGTTATATTTATATTTTTTGTATTCTTTAAACTTGGCACTTTGACCTCTTATTCTGACACAACAACAAGAGGAGTCATTATTATCATTTTTTGTTCAAACAAGAACTTCTTTTGCTAAGCATGGAATTTTTATTTATTTTGCAAACGTTTTGGTGCAGATAGTAAAAAAGGGAAATTACTCTGTAATTAATGCTAGGTGACTTAATTTATCACAAGTGAGTCTTGAAGGCCTTGCCTCTCTTGTTATTATTATAATCATTATTGTTAGTAGTAGTAGTAGTAGTAGTAGTAGTAACAGTAGTAATTTTATCCATGAGAGAACGTCACCTAAGACTTACTATTGACTAATTGTTTTCACAAGTTTGTCGAAAAGGACATTTATTTCCACCCCTGGGTAGAACGTCCATGCTGAGATTTCCTACATTTTCAAAACTAGATATGGGTATGAATGTCGTTTGCCAGAAGCACAAGACATCCACTTGAAACAGGCGTACAACTTGCGCCTCAGCTGTATTGAAGTTTAGTGAAAGACAACACATAAAACACAATATAGTCAGTCAGTGATGTTGACAGCAGAGGGACATGATTTCCACATTTTCATGCGAGCTTTCATGACACTGGACATTGGTAAAGAAAACTGTTCACAGGGTGTGTAGCAAGTGGAAGAACCTGATACAAATTACACGTTAAGAAATAACAACTCTTATAGCCCCAAGTTGCTAAAACGCAGTTCCTTTCCGGAAAGATTGCGTGTTGGACATGTGAACTGTCGATGTAACGATGTAGTGAAACGTTGTTTTTATCTTTCCTTCCTCTGAGAAAGCAGGCCCTTTCTTGCTGGGGAAACGTGTTCTGATATTTCCAAGGCAGGAAATTGCGACACTGCGGAGTGCCTCTGGGCTTATTATTTTGTCATTTATTTGCTCACACGGGTGGAACCTGAGAGGGAAATGGAAGGGCAATGGAGTAACAGATTCCGATATCAACTGGCAATAGAAATTGCAGTCATGTTCGCACACCTTCCTAGCCATTCACAAAGGACGTGGGCACCGATGTGTGTGTGTGTATGTGTGTGTGTGTGTGTGTGTGAGGGGGAGAGGGGGGAGGACTCTACGTGTGTGTGTATGTGTACGTGTGCATGTGTGTGCATTGTGGGAAAAGACTCTGTGTGTGTGTGTGTGTGTGTGTGTGTGTGTGTGTGTGTGTGTGTGTGTGTGTGTGTCTGTGTGTCTGTGTGTATTTGTATGTGTAATTGTAATTATGTGTGCGTGTATGCGTGTGTGTGTGTGTATGCGTATAAGTTTGTGTGTGTGCGTGTGCAAAAGAGAGAAAGAGAGGGTGTGTGTGTGTGAGTGTGTGTGTGTGTGTGTGGGGGGGGGTCGTGGTTGAGGAGGAGGGACAGCGGCAGGGAGGCGGGGGGGAGGGGCAGACAGACAGACAGACACACGGAGAAACAGAAAAGAAAAACCAGAGGAGAAAGACATTGTCCTCAGCTTGCTGTCTAGTCTCTGCCTTCTTCACTGAACTTCCCCCCGTAATCAGCTTCTGCCCAATGGCCTCTTGCCTTGCAGCCAGCAACGTTCGACTGGGGCACAATAACCCCAGACAGCAGAAACCGTGTAAAACTCAAGGTTGTTGTTGATGACCCATCGCCAGTGGCTGATGGAAACGCACCCAACCGCCCACCCCTTGGTTCATTCATTCTAACTGCTTCTTCTTCTTCGTTCGTGGGCTGCAACTACCACGTTCACTCGTATGCACACGAGTGGGCTTTTACGTGTATGACCGTTTTTACCCCGCCATGTAGGCAGCCATACTCCGTTTTCGGGGGTGTGCATGCTGGGTATGTTCTTGTTTCCATAACCCACCGAACGCTGACATGGGTTACAGGATCTTTAACGTGCGTATTTGATCTTCTTGCTTGCATATACACACAAAGGGGGTTCAGGCACTAGCAGGTCTGCACATGTTTTGACCTGGGAGATCGTAAAAATCTCCACCCTTTACCCACCAGGCGCCGTCACCGTGATTCGAACCCGGGACCCTCAGATTGACAGTCCAACGCTTTAACCACTCGGCTGTTGCGCCCGTCATTCATTCTAACAAACACTCGTCTCTGGCCAAACAACCCGAGGTAGAACATGTCCATCAAGCCGTCTGAAGAGCTACCTCTCCCTGCCTCATCAGTGTATAAAGGACACTGAATATTTATATCGCTTTTTCCCCACACCGTGTTATGTATGATGAACTGGCGGTAGTGAAGTGTTTTTTTTGTTTTTTTTGGTTTTGTTTTTGGACTGTGTGTGTGGAAATGTGTGCGTGCAATGTGGGTGTTGTTGGAATGTCTGGTCCTCTGTGTGTGTGTGTGTGTGTGTGTGTGCGCGCGTGCGTGCGCGCGCGCGTGTGTATGAGTGTGTGTGTGAGTGAGTGTGTGCCTGTGTGGTTGTTTGTCTGAGATGTTTTTGTTGTATCTCATCGTGCCAACTTCGTAACACCGAAGCTCAAACCTGAACGCTAAATAGAACTGCAACACCAAAGCTCACACCTGAACGCTTTGAATAGAATTGAAACACCAAAGCTCACACCTGAACGTTATAAATAGAACTGCAACACCAAACTCACACCTGAACGCTATAAATAGAACTGAAACACTAAAGCTCACACCTAACGCTATAAATAGAACTGTAAGACCAAAGCTCACACCTGAACGCTATAAATAGAACTGTAACACCAAAGCCCACACCTGAACGCTATAAATAGAACTGCAACACCAAAGCTCACACCTGTACGCTATAAATAGAACTATAACACCAAAGCTCACACCTGAACTCTATAAATAGTCTGTAACACCAAAGCTCACACCTGTACGCTATAAATAGATATGTAACACCAAAGCTCACACCTGAACGCTATAAATAGAACGGTAACACCAAAGCTTACACCTGAACGCTACACGTAGAGCTGTAACACTCAAGCTCACAACTAAATGCTGCACACTTTAGACAGTAAAAGGCGTCAGTGTATTCGGACAAATCCATATCCGTACCATAGTATAGAATTGGAACAAGACAAGTATTCATACCGATTTGTATTTGTATATATATATACGAAAACAAAAGCTGTATATATTTAATCATAGCTAGCGTGTTGTTACGGAGAGAACAGATTTTGGAAATCCCCGAAGACTCTCCATTGTGTTGTTTGTATCATGGTCCTGGGAACAGTTTCTTCTTCTTCCTTCGTGGGCTACAACTCCCACGTTCACTCGTATGTACACGAATGGGCTTTTACGTATATGACCGTTTTTACCCTGCCATGTAGGCAGCTATACTCCATTTTAGGGGGGGGGGGGGGGGGAGGGAGTGCATGCTGGGTGTGTTCTTGTTTCCATAACCCACCGAACGCTAACGTGGATTACAGGATCTTTAACGTGCGTATCTGGTCTTCTGCTTGCGTATACACACGAAGGGGGTTCAGGCACAAGCAGGTCTGCACATAATATGGTGACGTAGGGGATCGGAAAAAATCTCCACCCTATACCCACCAGGCGCCGTTACCGAGATTCGAACACGGGACCCTCAGATTGAAAGCCCAACGCTTTAACCACTCGGCTATTGCGCCCGTCAAACAGTTTGACAGTCCCGTGGTTTGTGTGGAAACGTGTTTTGTGTTCGTTGGTCGGTAGATGGAGATGGACATGCAGACTCCTTGAATAGATGTACGATCAACAAGCAATGAAGCCTTCTACAGATTTATCGGCTTGAATCCTGCACGATGCTGGGTTTTGGATGCTGGGTGTCTTCATTCCCAGGAAGAGCGGATACCAGCAGGGAGTGGGCGAGAAGGACGAACACCACGTTCAGCTGAAGCCCTGTAAATGCACGGCTATGCACGTCAACGCTTGGCAAGATTAACCCGTTATTTACGAGGGAACTAAAAAGCAAGGACACTATGCAATTCTCCTCTCTCTCTCTCTCTCTCTCTCTCTCTCTCTCTCTCTCTCTCTATATATATATATATATATATATATATGTGTGTGTGTGTGTGTGTGTGTGTGTGTGTGTGTGTGTGTGTGTGTGTGTTAGTACAGCGTCACATTTGTAAATCGGCCAGTGTGCAAAATATCTCCACCACTGGAAAATAAAAATTCATTCATTCATTCATTCATTCATCTCCCCCTCTCTCTCCATTCACTATGCGATTCTATCTCTGTCGCTGTGTGTCTCTGTCTGTGTCTCTTTCTCTCTGTGTGTCTCTTTCTGTCTCTCTGTATCTTTGTCTCTGTCTGTCTGTCTCTCTGTCTCCCTGTCTGTCTGTGTGCGTCCCTCTCTCCCCTCTCTCCCTCTTCACTATGCGATTCTGTGTGTGTGTGTGTGTGTGTGTGTGTGTGTGTGTGTGTGTGTGTGTGTGTGTATCTGTCTCTCGTTTTCTCCGTGTTTGTCTCTCTGTGTGTCTGTTTGTCTGTCTGTCTGTTTGTCTCCCTTTTTCTCTTTGTGTCTCTCTCTTTGTCTCCGTCTCTATGTCTGTCTGTCTGTCTGTCTCTGTCTCTGTCTCTCTCTGTCTCTCCCCCTCTCTCTCTTCACTATGCGATTCTCTTTCTGGGTATCTCTCTCTGTTTCTGTCTGTATCACTAGCTAGCTGTCTGTCTCTGTCTCTTTCTGTCTCTCTCTGTGTCTCTGTCTCTGTGTGTGTCTCTCTGTGAACTGCCCGACCGATGGGAAAGGTTCCGTATTGTCCACAACTTCTGAAACTGTTGTGACAAGAATGGATCACCATAGTGCGTTGACATCTCTGTCTCTCTCTCTCACACACACACACACACACACTCTCTCTCTCTCTTTAAAGGGTTTGATGAGGAAGGATAGAAGAAGAAAAAAAAACATAGAGAAGACAGAAGACAAAAGAGCACGGAAGGTGAGATGTAAATGAGAAAGAAAGACAGGTAAGAAGATGCTGGGCGTTGACATTGAGACAGGGATGGAATTTTAAACCGTCTTTTGAAGACCTGATGACATTGTTCGTGATCTGTCTCTGTTGGCGGCGTCGTTCAGCTGGCAAATTAATCTGACCCCCCCCCCCCCCCCCCCCAGCCACCCTACACACAGCCACCCCACACACAGGCACACACCACCACCCACCCACCCAACCACCACCCCGTCACCCTCCTCTTACTCCTCCCCCCTACACCTCCGCCCCACACTCCCACCTCACCCACCGTATTTTCTCCAAAGAATCGGTGGACCCAAAACCCTTGTCTTTTTGTGTAATGTTTCTACTTGAGTATATATGTATGGAAAGATATTTTAACAAAAAAGGCAAGGCCGTCAAGACTCACTTGTGATACACTTTTTTAAAAACCAAGCTTTTTATGTATTGAGTATAATGCATTTACTGTTATATTTATATTTTTTGTATTCTCTAAACTTGGCACTTTGATCTGATATTCGACCCAACAAAAGGTCTGTCATTATTATCATTTTTTGTTCAAACAGGAACTTCCTTTGCTAAGCATGGAAGTTTTATTTATTGCAAACGTTTTGGTGTAGACAGTAAAACAAGGGAAATTACTCTGCTGGGGAACTTAGTTTGCTTTAAACTGATCTTTCTCATCTTAAACATTACATTTTGAAATTATACTCAATACATAAAATACATAAAAAGCTTGGATTTAAAAAAAAAAAAGTGCATCACAAGTGAGTCTTGAAGGCCTTGCCTCTCTTGTTTCAAAATGTAATGTTTAAGATGAGAAAGATCAGTTTAAAGCAAATTAACTCCACTAGCATTACAGAGTAATTTCCCTTCCTTACTATCTGCACCAAAACGTTTGCAAAATAAATAAAACTTCCATGCTTAGCAAAAGAAGTTCCTGTTTGAACAAAAAATGATAATAATGACTACTCTAGCTGTTGGGTCAGAATATCAGATCAAAGTGCCAAGTTTAGAGAATACAAAAAATATAAATATAACAGTAAATGCAGTTTGCATATAATTAGGCTTCATTCTTTATTTTTTTGTGCCCATCCCAGAGGTGCAATATTGTTTTAAACAAAATGACTGGAAAGAACTGAATTTTTCCTATTTTTATGCCAAATTTGGTGTCAACTGACAAAGTAGTTGCAGAGAAAATGTCAATGTTAAAGTTTACCACGGACACACAGACACACACACAGACAATCGAACACCGGGTTAAAACATAGACTCACTTTGTTTACACAAGTGAGTCAAAAATTCCTTTGTCCTGCATTATGGATAAAAATGATGCACCGGTAAGTGTAGTGCTTAAATCGTTGTTTGTTTTCCAATATTATTTATTGCCCTAATTCATTGAAGGGAATTCTTCTTTCCTTTGGGCAGGATAAAGAAATGAATCGTAATTTTTTGGAAGAAAAGAACCTTCGCTGCAAGGGAAAAAAAATCGGTGGACCTACTTATGTACTTGTGTATCTTAAGGTTCATACTTGTGTATCTGAAGTATTAGGCATTGCCTTTGTGTGTGTGTGTGTGTGTGTGTGTGTGTGTGTGTGTGTGTGTGTGTGTGTGTGTGTGTGTGTGTGTCATTTTTATCTCAAAATATGTTTGTGAATTACGTAAAAGAGGCTACATGCAATCTGATTTGACCTTGTCATTCTGTGTGTCATTGCAGATAACGCTTGACCTTTGAGGCAATGTCCTGTCAGCTAAAGCATCGCTGGTCACGTGACATCGTTTCTGGTGATGTGTGTGCCACGAGAAACCAGTCAGTGTGTCTGGCAGGACGCTGACCATCTCCAAAGCTCTGTGGTCAGTTCTGGCCACAGTCTAGTAAACTGTGTCTGAGACTACAGTGCTTACGAAGCCCCACTGTTACGATATTGACCTTCCACCATTAAAGCACCGGAGCTGGTTTCTCGCTCCGGTCTCGTCTGCGCCGTGTCTTGCACTCAACCAATCAGGAATCTTCATAATAGTTCCCGATTCACCAGTCGATGATAGCCACACAATTAGCACACCCACACGAGACGGCTGGTCTTCACCCTGAATGTAATGTGGAATTGTTGGGGGAAAAATGAAGTCAACGATAGTTCATACTTTCCCTCGGAACGTTTTTAGAATCGTATACATCATTTTTTTTTCCACGGCAGCATACGTTGTTGAAAGTAAAAGGGCGTTAAAGTCAATTGGGACATTTTTCAGTATGCAGACCACAGTTTTGCATCAAAGCATAATTCCTCTATGAATGGTGACGAAGGAATACTAGACCTCTTCTGATAGACATTCGTAACAGTACACGTGATGTGACAACAACAACAAAAAAGAAAGAAAAAAAAAGAAATGGGCTTGACTTTTTTTTTTTCCACAGCTAACCAGTTATTGAAGACATGAAAAGAAGCAATAAAAAAAAAAAACCGTTCGCATACAACTTGTTTTCTTCAGAATGTGACGAAGGTTTATATGCTAGTAATGATAACAAAACTCTGGAAATAGATATGGATAGTGGTATGGTTCAAATTATCTTTTGAACATGGTGCAAAAAAGCCTAAGGCCATAGACCGCAAACACAGAAATCCGCTCCAATACAGGCACACCATTTTAGGCTCTTCTAGCAAATCGCTCGGTTCACCGTAAACACTCCCCCATAGCGTTTCCATCACAAAGTCCCTCCCAAGGTTTTTGTCTTTAATTTGAAAGGTCCACTCCTGCTGATTACAGCTCCATGTCATCGAAGGAAAACTGACTGTTCCCAGCACCAGGTATGCGCTCAGAGTTTTTCTTCCATCTTCTGCTCCTGAAACCGAGTGTGCTCTAGTGCAACTTCTCCGCGCTCGCGCGCGCACGCACGCACGCACGCACGCACACACTCACACACACACACACACAAACAAACAACAACAACTATGACCAACGTCTCCTTTCTCTTGGCTCCTCTCTTGGGCGCCACCACCACCACCACCACCACCACCACCACACTACTGGGACTCTTGGGTCACCCTCCTCCTCCACCTCTCTTCCCTCCCCCGTCTCCCCACCACCACTCCACCAACGGCAGCGGCCAGTTCCTCCTCAACAGCACCACGCGAGCCTACAGGACGATAGATGAGGAAGCAGCAGGAGGAGGAGGAGGAGGAAGAGGAGCAGGAGGAGGTGGTGGGATGGCAGGGGAGGGTGGCGGGGGGCTGGGGTCCTGTGAGGACTGGCAGGAGGCTCAGCACTACGCTGTTCCAGCTGGCCAACCTGTGCATGGCAGTGTCCTTCCTGACGCCGTCCTCCTTCCGCTTCCACCTGCTCTTCCTGCGCTGCATGCTGCTGCTGTCCTTCGGGCTGCTGGCGGTGTGGGGGGCGCTCTTCATGTGCATGGCGGACGTGCTGGCCTGGAACCTGCTCTTCTTCCTGCTGGATCTGGGACACATCGTCTGGCTCGTCTACCGCCACCTCCCGGCCCGTCTGCCCCAGTCCCACGCCGCGCTCTACACCAAGGTGAGGGGGTGGGGGGGGGGGGGTACGGGGATACGGTTGGTTTTATTCAGCAACGGCCTTTGCTCCATGTGAAGGGGTGTGTACAGACATCCCCCCCCAGCCCTTCCCTCCCGCCCCCCCCCCCCCCCCCCCCCCCCCCCCCCCCCCCCCCCGCACCCCTCCATAAAAAAATCTCAGCACGATTTCTCTTACTATAAACGCTTTATACAAAATTATAAAGACACAGATTCGGACAGTATCAGAATTTGTAGATGGCATCAGTAACTTCAGTCTAAAGCCATTTGGGTGTTAAGTATACTTTGGTGCAATATATGTATTTCTAACAGATTCTAGAAATGTATTTCATCTTCTTCAGTTACTCTACAAAGGGCACATAATAAATCATGATCTGTTTGATGCTTGTACCGATAAGCATGAACGTTTATATCAGATATTACAAAACGAAATCTGGTCATTACGGTTTTTAGATTTCTATCTATATTCATCAATAAATAAGTCTCCATACAATGTAAAGGGGTACTAAAAGTGCGATACATATTAAACCTGTTACTAGTTTGTACATGGTCATTCCAAATTTGTCATCGGCAATCAGTTGATCATCTTATAAACACTCTTAAAAAGAAAGAAACAAACAAACATTAATAGACTCAGCACCTTGATTTGTCCAAACAAACCCAAACCCAAACTGGAAAGGGAATTCCCTTACCTCTGTCAAACCACTTTGCTTTCCCTCGAACACATAACTCACAAAGCATTACATTAGCTTTCCTTGATAGACTGAACCAAGGTGAGGGAGGGGTGGGAGAGTAGGGGGGGGGGGAGAGTGGATGGATGGGCGTCTGCGGTGGTGGTGATTAGGCACTGAAAAAATGTATTATATTTGCATCATCAATTAATGCAAGTTAGTGTGATTGGGCTCAGTTCACTTCAGTTACTCAAGGAGGCGTCACTGCGTTCGGACAAATCCATATACGCTACACCACATTTGCTGAGCAGACGCCTGACCAGCAGCGTAACACAACGCGCTTAGTCAGGCATTGAAAAAAAAAGCATAAAGAAACTAATGAATATTTCATTACATCAATACATGCATAAATGAATAAACGGATAGAAAATAGAATAAAAAATAAGGAAACAGATAGATAAAGAAATCAAATAAAATATAGGGAAAATAAGGTGTGTGGAGGTAGATGATGGTGGTGGTGATGGTAGGGATGGATGTTTATGTGGTGGTGATAATCAGGTGGTGGAGGTTCATGTGTTTGGTGGTGGCGACAGGAACGACATGAAGAACTTCTATAACTGCCTGAAAGAAGCAATGGTGTGTTCTTGCCCCCACCCTGTTCAGTCTTATGTTTTCAGCCATGCTAACAGATGCCTTCAGAGACGCTGACGTAGGCATTGGCATCAGGTACCGCACAGATGGCTCACTCTTCAACCTCAGGAGGCTTCAAGCAAAAACCAAGGTGAGGACAGACACCGTCAACGACTTCCTGTTTGCTGATGACTGCGCTCTCAACGCTGCCTCCGAAGCTGACATGCAACACAGCGTCGACAAGTTCTCTGCTGCCTGTGACAACTTTGGCCTCACAATCAGCACAAAGAAGACTGAGGTGATGCACCAGCCAGCTCCAGGAAAGCCTTACGTTGAACCAAACATCTTCATCAACGGGCAACGACTGAATGCGGTGGACAAGTTCACATACCTGGGCAGTACACTCTCTCGCACAGTTGTCATCGACGACGAGGTGAATGCCAGACTCGCCAAAGCCAGCGCTGCCTTCGGCAGACTCCATAAGAACGTTTGGAACAGGAGAGGCATCACCCTGGAGACGAAGCTCAAAGTATACAAGGCCATAGTTCTCACCACACTGCTCTATGGATGTGAATCATGGACAGTCTACAAACGCCACGCCAAAAAGCTGAACCACTCCACACCCCCAGCCTCAGAAAACTTCTCGGCGTAAAGTGGTAAGAGAAGATCCCTGACACAGAGGTGCTCACTCGCGCAAACTTGCCCAGCATCTACACCATCTTGATGTAGTCCCCGACAGCCGCCACCATCCCCTGTCCACACTGCGTCAGAACCTTCCGGGCGCGGATTGGCCTGACCAGTCATCTACGCACCCACAGAGCCCAACCCATCCACCCCCAGGATGACTAGATGGTCCTCGTCGATCCCGACGGACGAACCACACATGGTGGCGATAATTGGGTTTTGTGTAAGTGGATGTCTCTGGCGGTGATGATTAATCTAAATGGTGTCAGTGGATGTTTGTGGTAATCATGGGGTGGTGATAATCAAGTGGTGTGAATGGGTGTCTGCGGTTGACGGACACAACACAGGTGTAGTGTCCATAAAACCACAGGTGTTGTGTCCCTTAAAACCACAGGTGTTGTGTCCCTTAAAACCACAGGTGTAGTGTCCGTGTGGTGTCCATTGAAACCACAGGTGTTGTATCCGTAAAACCACAGGTGTAGTGCCCTGTCAACAACAGGTGTTGTGTCCGTCAACTACATGTGTAGTGTCCCTCACACACAGGTGTTGTGTCCCGTCACACAGGTGTAGCTCGACATGCAGGCATTGTGTCCATCAATGACAGGTGTAGTGTCCCTCAACCGCTGGTAGTGTGTCCGTCAACGGCA
>NC_134898.1:27314382-27316882 GCF_041734735.1 Babylonia areolata
AAACTGGTGGTGGCTTTACGCCGTGTCAACCACAAAGGATAGCGGCTTTCTTGTTGTTTTCTAAATATTATACAACAATAGTTATTTATTTATCAGTTACCAGTAATGTGTGTGTGTGTGTGTGTGTGTGTGTGTGTTGTGTGTGTGTGTGTGTGTGTGACCTTCATTCCCACACTTTAAACGTTCATTTACTTATTAATTTATTACCTGCTTGTGTTGTGTGCGCGTGTGTGTGCATGCATGTGTGTGTTGTGAGGTGTGCGCGTGTGTTTGTTTGTGTGTGTGTGTGTGTGTGTGTGTGTGTGTGTGTGTGTGTGTGTGCCCGTTCGTGTGCATGCGTGCAGGTAAGGACGTATGCAGTCAGCTGTACGCCATCCAGGAGCAGCTGCTACAAGCCCAGGATTACCTCACCACCAACACCACCACCACCTCCTCCTCCTCCTTCACCCCCCCTGCCCACCGGTCCTCCGCGCTCAACCTCCGCTCCAGCCTGGCCGTGGGCCACCACAACTCCTTCTCCTCCCCCTTCTCCACCCCGCCCCGGCTTCCTCCAGACCCCCCCTCCTCCTCCGCCGGTAACTGCCAGTCTGTCTGTCGCTGTCCTCCTCCTCCTCCTCCCCTCTCTCGTCACCTCGTCACTGTGTATAGATAACCTGACTGTAAGGCATCCCGCGATCAGGATTCGTCCGGATCCGTGGCGATAAGAGTGGTGTTGGGTAGGGATTTGAACCATTCAGCCCTGGGGATTTTACAGTGTCAGGAAGTTTCTACGCCATTTCGATGCAGAAAAAAACAGCAACGTTTTTCTCCAAAGTACGTGTGGACACAACCGGAAATACTGTAGTAGTTAGTTCCTTTTCCTTTCTTTGCGGTTTATGCATGAGTGGGAACGTGAAAACCGTTTTGATGAGACAATTTTTGACGCCGGGGCATTGCTCGGGGAAAGGACTCAGTGAGTTGACGGTCGGTGTGGTCAGTCCCTCAACAGTAGCCGGGTGTGAATTGAACTCGTGCAGCACAACTGACTGTGAAAGAGACCCAGTGCTGGACAATGACATGCTTGCTCTGAAGACCTGGGCGTCTGTAGGGTAAGTCCTTATTGTTCATTCCGAGAGAAAAAAAAGGTCAACAAACCATTGCTCTTTCTAGGACAGAACCCAGTATTAAATGGATACATTTCTTGTATGTCAAGAACAAGAAGTTGAGTTGTCAACACGATACAGTGAAGGTTATTCAGGTTGATTTGTTTTTAATTCTGAAAACGTTGTGAATACTGCATCGGAAATGCAAGATGAAATGCTCCACTGGGAAAAATAAAACATTCCACGTAACAGACAGTACAGGTGCGCGTGTCCATTTGTATCGGCGCCCACAAGACAGTCACATCACTTTCAGAGAAACGGGGCCACTGCTATATTTTTTGCAAGATATTCAAGCTGTCTTTAGACAGGCTCGTGGCCTTCAACATCTTCCTTCCCTCTTCAGAACAGCACAGAATGATGGAGGCCTCCGGAAAACGTGCATCCAAATACTTATGTTGTGCTGCACACAGCAACACGAGACAATGAACAGGATCCTTTGAGAGGAGGTGAGGTCACAGCTGCAGTATGGGGCATCATGATGACCACGTGCAGTCACCACACAAGGCTGACACACGAACTCAGAACTGTGGCCATTCCAATCCGGACAGCGCTCTCAGTTTTCCCAGAGGACTTTGACTCATAAAGAGGAGGACTCTTGGCGGACACACACGAGCCCGGGGTTGATGAGGAAGACACCCTATATTGCTCCTTTGGAAAGAAACTCACTCACCTGTGTCTGAGGAGAGGGCTGGTCACGGGTCGAGGTGACGTCGCGGTCAGGACTCACACATGATCGTCCAGAATGGAGAAGAACAGTGCACGAGTCAACATCGCGGTACCCAGACGGCCCCCCCACGGAGCTGAGGGACCAAGGCAAGGTGTGTCAGGAGCCATCCACGGGACTTCTTCCAACTGACAGCTGAACAGAAGGTTCAAGAGGAGTGGTGCCGCACGCTGTGGTTCGAACCCCTCAACAGGCCAGGCTTGTCACCCTCTTCAGTCATCCGGATGCACTGCAAAGTCCGCGCCACAACATTAAACAACACGCACTGCAGAGGAAACAGCTGAGGTCATCATAGCAGCAGCAGCAACCTACATCATGTTGCTTGCTGGTTGCAGCTCAGAGGACACAACTGCACCCTGAGTCTGTGTGTGAAAATGCGGATTTGCAACAGCGATTTATCTTTTCCTGTCCATCAGACACCACACCCAGCAGCCGTCTGTACTGCGACTATGCTCTATACACAGAGAGAGAACGAACAAACGAACGAACGAAATTTTATTTTACGAGGGTAAAGGAGTAAGCACAAAGAACTTGTTTACATCCGGCCCTCTGGGCAAGAATAATAATTGAGAAAAAAAAAGAAGAAAAAAAAGAAAGAAAAAAGAAGCGAGAGTCAATTCACAACACCAACGTC
>NC_134898.1:27319382-27329382 GCF_041734735.1 Babylonia areolata
TTCTTTGGAGAAGACACAGTTTGATAAATTCCATATAGTACTGTTAACAATGAACTTTAAAATGTCAGAGGTCTTTTGTATAAAGCACAAGTTGATTAACTCCATATCATTGCTAACATATAACTTTAAATATCAGAGACCTTTTGGATAAAGCACAATTTTATAAACTCCATATCACCATTATCAAAGACTTTAAAATGTCAAAGGTCCTAAGATAAAGCACAATTTGATATATTCAACATACTGCTATTATCAAAGAACTTAAAGTATCAGTGGTCTTTGGGTAAGGCGGAGTTTGATAGATTCAACACATTGCTATTGTCAAAGAATCTTAAGTATCGAAAGCAATTTGATAAAAGACAAATTGATAATCTCAACCTATTACCATCAACTAAAAAAAAAAAAAAAAAAAAAAAAAGACAAAAATATCCCCCCCCCCCCTCCCCAAAGAAAAAACAACCAAAAACCCACAAACAAACCCACGTTAAATATTAGAGGATTTGGATAATGCGCAATTTGATCAAATCCCATGTGATACAATTATCTAAGTCGTTGACTTTCAGTATCAGCTGTGTTTTGATAAAGCAGAATTTATCATTATTACTATTATCAAATAACTATGAACTCTCAGTGAGCAGTGGAAGATACAGAGCGGAGGTCTCCAGTTTGGTTTCAGATTGTGTGGCCAGCTGAAGCTGTTCACCGTGAAGACAACTTTGGATACATGGAATGGCCCCGTGGAATGTGCTGGGAACTCGTTTCTGAACAAAGTTCCCCAACTGTCTCATAAAAATGGAAATGCAATGAGGAGAAGAGTTTCATTTTTTTTCCAGGAGGAGTCACTGCGTTCTGACAAATCTATATACGCTACACCACATCTGATAGGCAGATGCTCAACCAGCAACACAACCCAAGGCACTGAGCCAGGCCTTGAGTGTATGCACATATATATATATATGTGTACCTTATCAGAGTGGATTTCTTCTACAGAATTTTGCCAGAGGGCAACACTGTTGTCACCATGGGTTCTTTTTCAGTGCGCCAAGTGCGTGCTAGCAACACACGGGACCCTCGGTTTATCGTCTCATCCGAATGACCAGACACCAAGTTTGATTTTCCAGTCAAGCTTGGGAGAAAGGGCGAGAGCGGGAATGGAACCCAGGTCATCACTGTACTGGCAGATGAGCAGTTCAGCCATTCTGCCGCCCTCCTCTCCGTCACTCATAGTTTTTCTCCGGTGAAGTCTTTATTCCTTCAAACGGTGCAAAGCACAAGAAGCAAGAACACGACACAAGATTACTTCATTACCTGTACTGTTCTTTCATAGATAATAGAGCATGCTTGTATCTTGTCTCTTGTGTCATTTGAAGATGTGACATAATTATGCAGTCTTTGATTCCCCCTTTCCCCTGTATACCCGTGTTGTCTGAGCGTGTGCGTGCACTGAGTGAGTATTATAAGGGTCACTGATGTGTGTCATGACAGATGACCGACTATGACAGGCAGATGGTGAACAGTTAAAATTATGTCGAAAAATGGGGGGCGTGGGGGGTGACGGGGGGCGGGGGGTGGGGGGGTGAAAACATGTCGAACTTTAGCGTTGGTCTATACAGTAACATTCTTTATTTTTGTTGCTTATATAACACGGTTTTTTTCGTTCAGTATGATCTCTCAGTATATATATGACGCCTTGTATATTGTCATTATCACTATGATGTTACTCATGCTCGTTATTTCCTATGTGAATATTTTGATTGGAATAATAATAAGAAGAATCCTGGTGCATACAAAGAAACAGAAAAAAACAACAACAAAAAAACAACATGTTGAGCGATTTCTGTTTAGGCCTTAAACGAGCAATGCTTAATATTGCAGTATTATACATTTTCGTTGTTTGTGATGTCCGACAGTATCTGATAATGTCAAACTCTATCCCTTATTATGGTTCTGTACTTATTGATCGGAAATGTTTTTGTGGTTGTAAAGATTCGCTTATATTATCCATTGGGGTTCTATGTTTTTAGTTACTTCTATTTATTGCTTCAGGGTTGTACAGTTTGTATGTTGATGTGGACAGCCTTAAGCCCATCTCTGTAGCCACCTGAGTTAAAAGTTGTTTGTTTGCTTGCTCACGTGTGTAAACAAAGCGATTCCGGCTATGTAATGACTCTGATTCGGCTCTCTCTCTCTCTCTCTCTCTCTCTCTCTCTCTCTCTGTGTGTGTGTGTGTGTGTGTGTGTGTGTGTGTGTTATACGTCAATGAATACTTTTTCTGTGCAAATACTTTGTCTGTCAACACCAAATTTGGATTAACACAGGAAAAATAATGCTGGATCGTGAATGGTTTATTTCGTTTTGCTTCCGGATCCACAATTTCCTCTTGGGTCGCTTCCGGTTCGTAGCCGGACAGCGTCAGGGTTTTCCGAATTAGCTGAGTTGCAATTTTATGACAGCATGACAATCTATTTCTTGCTCGTAATTAAAAGAATAAAAGAAATTCTCGACAGCCCAACTCTAATTACACCATCGACGTGGTTTACCCAGATAGTGAGGACAACAGTTACCTCCTCTGTCGTTCTGATGGTCGTTGTCGGACACGACTGACCATCATACATATAGTGAAGAGTGTGCAGAATTAATTAGAACGAACATGCTGAAAATCACAGTTCCAGTTGACGGCACTTCGTTCACCATCTTGCATGAAAAGTAGGTCACTGTGGGGGCGGGGGCGGGGGGATCTTTCAGTATGCGGTGGCTCTCCTCCCTCCCTCCCTCCCCAAACTTTGGTAAACGGGTTGAGGTATTGTTGGAAAATATCCTGTCGCAAAATGATGCGCTTTGCAACTAGTTTCCACGAGGCCTTTTGTGTGCGCGCGGAGCGCGAGCCAAGGGGAACAAATATGACATACATCTGCAGGATAGAAAACGTTGCTAGTTATCTCCCTTAGTTTGAGATGCCTCAGTCCAGGTACCTCATCTATCACGTGTGGTGCTCAGTGGTCTCGGCATTGCCTCCCGGCCCAGAGATATATTGTTTTACCCTTTCGCCAGGATACTGTACATAAAGGGAACAGCAATTTTAGTACTTTGAAAACAAACAAACAAAACAAAACAACAACAACAGCAACAAAAAGGGGGAGGGGGGGGGGGGGGTGGCACTGGGATGACAGCTAGAATATTTGAGCATTTTCACTTGGCTTTTTTCAAAATTTGTATAATTATTTACTAACGTTCTTTCTTCTCTCCCCCCCCCCAACTCCCCACCCCCTCCATCACCCTCTTTTTATCTTGGTGGTGATGGGGGCGCGCGGTGGGGGAGGGGGTGGGGGTGGGGGCTTGTAGCGAGGGGTGATGGTGGGGTATTTAAGTGTTGGTTCACTCCATTATTTGTGTATTTACTTGAACGTTCCACGTGATGTTGGACAGGTGTAGAAGTCCCCCTGAACAGTACAGTGTCAGTCCCTGGTCCTCATGGTCACTGACCCACTTCCCACATTCCGTTCTCTCCTCCCTGCTACCGCCTCGCTGTCACACGCTTTGAGGCATGTTCAAATCAACACATTTCGAAAAAAATGTCTCGCTGTCACACGCTTTGAGGCATGTTCAAATCAACACATTTCGAAAAACTGTCTCGCTGTCACACGCTTTGAGGCATGTTCAAATCAACACATTTCGAAAAAATGTCTCGCTGAAAAAATGTCTCGCTGTCACACGCTTTGAGGCATGTTCAAATCAACACATTTCGAAAAAAATGTCTCGCTGTCACACGCTTTGAGGCATGTTCAAATCAACACATTTCGAAAAAATGTCTCGCTGAAAAAATGTCTCGCTGTCACACGCTTTGAGGCATGTTCAAATCAACACATTTCGAAAAAAATGTCTCGCTGTCACACGCTTTGAGGCATGTTCAAATCAACACATTTCGAAAAAAATGTCTCGCTGTCACACGCTTTGAGGCATGTTCAAATCAACACATTTCGAAAAAAAAAAATGTCTCGCTGTCACACGCTTTGAGGCATGTTCAAATCAACACATTTCGAAAAAAATGTCTCGCTGTCACACGCTTTGAGGCATGTTCAAATCAACACATTTCGAAAAAAATGTCTCGCTGTCACACGCTTTGAGGCATGTTCAAATCAACACATTTCGAAAAAAAATGTCTCGCTGTCACACGCTTTGAGGCATGTTCAAATCAACACATTTCGAAAAAAATGTCTCGCTGTCACACGCTTTGAGGCATGTTCAAATCAACACATTTCGAAAAAAATGTCTCGCTGTCACACGCTTTGAGGCATATTCAAATCAACACATTTCGAAAAAATGTCTCGCTGTCACACGCTTTGAGGCATGTTCAAATCAACACATTTCGAAAAAAATGTCTCGCTGTCACAAATAAGCGTTGATGCAGGTGGAGTCAAATCAAAAACACACTGACACTGTCGTCAGTGCTGACACAAGATTTGATGCTGAATCAAATCAACACAGTCCGAAACTGTCTCGTTGACACAGGTCAAATCAAAACACTGACATTGTCGTCAGTACTGACACATGATTTGATGTTGAATCAAATCAACACAGTCCGAAACTGTCTAGTTGACACAGGTCAAATCAAAACACTGACATTGTTGTCAGTACTGACACTAGATTTGATGCAGAGTCAAATCAAGACAGTCGGAAAAATTGTCTCTGTCACAATCCAGCATGACACAAGCACTGATGCAGAGTCAAGTCTAAACACACTGAAACCCTCGTGCTGACACAAGATTTGATGTTGAGTCAAGTCAAAACTCACTGACACTGTCTCGCTGACACAAGCTTTAATATCAGCGGAGTGAAACCAAAACGCGACTCAGTCTCGCTGTCCAAAGCTAAGTTAATGCAGTGTGGTGAAAACGATTATTGGTTGTCGTCAGTAGGGAGCCGTTGGGAGTGGGGGGTGGGGATCAGGGTGGTGGGTGGTGAGGTGCGAGGTTGGGGGGGGGGGGTGTAGTAGGTGGTGTCCTGCGTATGTAAAATCAGAACAGACACAACTAAACACCACCCGGAAGTAACTCAACAGCAGTGCAGGGTCTCTTCTTGTGTGTGGCCTGGCGTCCTAAAACATCGATAGTTCCCCATGACTGCCGCCGCTGGGACAACCGCGACAAACGAACCAGAGGTGTTTGCGTGGTGAGGATTTAAAATGAGCCTCGTGGGAGTAATGCAACTGAAACGGTGCATGTGATGGGGATGAAAATCAATCAATATATCAATAGAATAAAAATCAAATAAGCTTTAACCCTTTAACTGCTAAGCCAATGTTTTGTGCTCAGTGACAGCTATTTGCCAAGGGATGTCTTGGTTACGGAGGGACATAATTCAAACAAATACTACCATGCAAATTGCTGAAAGAAAGTATACAATGCCTATACTTTTCTGAAAGGAAAATGATTACACTATCTAAAAAGGTAACTCGTCCGCCTAGGAAGCGAGAGAATCTGAGTGCGCTGGTTCGAATCACAGCTCAGCCGCCAATATTTTCTCCCCCTCCACTAGACCTCAGAGGTGGTCTGGACGCTAGTCATTCGGATGAGACGATAAACCGAGGTCCTGTGTGCAGCACGCACTTAAAACACGTAAAAGAACCCACGGCAAGAAAATGGTTGTTCCTGGCAAAAGTCTGTAGAAAAATCGACTTTGATAGGAAAAACAAATAAAACTGCACGCAAGAAAAAAAAAGGGGGGGGGGGAGGGGAGGGGAGGGGGGTGGCGGCTGTAGTGTTGCGACGCGCTCTCCCTGGGGAGATCAGCCCGAATTTCACACAGAGAAATCTGTTGTCGTAAAAAGAGAAATACAAAGTATGATAACTTCACATAAATTTAATGATTTTGTGGATAGAGAAATTCCTAGTATGACGCGGGCCATTTTTGTGCGCACTGCACGGGGACGGAATTTTCCATCATGGTGCTTTCTTTCTTCTTTTTTTTTTCTTTTTTTGGCACTGCAAGGATACGGAAATTTCCGCCCTGGAGCACTGAAGAGGAACAGAGTCAAATCAGCACCCCCCCGACACTGCCTCGCTGTCACCAGCTTTGATGCCGAGTGAGTCAAGTTAATGATCTTCACAGACCAGCCAACAGCATGGGCTGACACCGGACAATGTTAACAACGTCTCACCAGTTCGTCAGTCAGTCAGTTTCAGTTTCAGTTTCACTTTCTCAAGGAGGCGTCACTGCGTTCGGACAAATCCATACACGCTACACCACATCTGTTGAGCAGATGCCTGACCAGCAGCAAAACCCAACGCGCTTTAGTCAGGCCTTGAGTGCATGCTTACATATTTGTGTACCTATGAAAGTGGATTTCATTTTACGTAATTTCGCCAGAGGACAACACTCTCGTTGCCATGGGTTCTTTTTCAGTGCGCCAAGTGCGTGCTGCACACGGGACCTCGGTTTATCGTCTCATCCGAAAGACTAGACGCTCAGTTTGATTTTCCAGTCAAACTTAGGAGAAAGGGCGAGAGCGGGATTCGAACCCACACCCTCACGGACTCTCTGTATTGGCAGCTGAGCGTCTTAACCATTCTGCCACCTTCCTCCACAACGGATGACTGAAACCGCTGCGCCACCAAATACTATCATTGTCTATCAGTCCATTGTAAAGTCTCGTTGAAAAAAAAAAAAGCGGTTTTTTTTTCATTCTTCAATATTATGTCTTGTATGTATTGAACTGCAGTGTATTGTGTTGCTCTGGACTGCATTGATTGTCTTGCCTCCGTCCTGTGTCGCTAATCGTGACTTATTTCCACGCATTCCAGCTATTGAGAGACAATATTTTCCGTTGGTCCGTTTTGATACTCATCGTATATTTGCCTCTAGACTCATCAGTGATTATGTGATACCTTCCCAAAGTGACTCTTTGTGTTCTGTGTTGCTGGCTATGTTTTCGCTCAATCTGACAATCCAACAGAAGCCTTGTCGTCCTTGATACTAATACCCTGTGTTCTGAAGGAAGGACTCCGACCATCGTGTTACTGTTAGTTTTTGTATTTGTATTTGTATTTCTTTTCATCACAACAGATTTCTCTGTGTGAAATTCGGGCTGCTCTCCCCAGGGAGAGCGCGTCGCTACACTACAGCGCCACCCATTTTTTTGTATTTTTTCCTGCATGCAGTTTTATTTGTTTTTCCTATCGATGTGGATTTTTCTACATAATTTTGCCAGGAACAACCGTTTTGTTGCCGTGGGTTCTTTCACGTGCGCTAAGTGCATGCTGCACACGGGACCTCGGTTTATCGTCTCATCCGAATGAGTAAGCATCCAGACCACCACTAAGTCTTGTGGAGGGGGAGAAAATATCGGCGGCTGAACCGTGATTTGAACCAGCACGCTCAGATTCTCTCGCTTCCTAGGCGGACGCGTTACCTCTAGGCCATCACTCCACATCTGTGTAATCAGTATGGTTTGTCATATGGTTTCCATTGTGAATCCACTGTCTCTGTATTTGCAGCTCTATAATTATGGTCATGGATCAATTACGTTGAGATATGTATGCTTTGGTGGTTTTTTGTTGCTGTTGTTGCAAACTTCGGAGAAAGCGAAAGGGATATATCTAAGTGCTTTCCTTCCGTATTGAAAAGTCATGCATGCATATTATTATTATTATTATGATTATTGTTGTTGTTGTTGTTGTTGTTGTTGCTGCTGCTGCTGTTGTTGTTGTTGTTGTTACTATTACTGTCATCATCATCATCATCATCATCATCATCATCATCACCACCATCATCTTCATCGTTGTCATCATCATCATCATCATCATCATCATCGTCACTATTTTTGAAAACTATTCGTTGATGAAAACTGGGTTACTAAATATAAAGCAAAACAACAAAAGCTTCCTGTTTGTGTCGTTCATGTTGAGAGATAGAAATGCCACGCTGAATGAAAGACACTCACGCAAACCAAGCAGTCTGCAACAGCAAGCATTCACAATGTTGACAATGCAGAATGCACAAAAAGAACTAGTGACAATATTGACAATACTGTATACACAAGAAGCAATCATTATGTTGACAATACAGTGTGCACAAGAAGCAATCATCATGTTCACAGTACAGTGTGCACAAGAAGCAATCATTATGCTGACAATCCAACATGCTCAAGAGGTAATCATTATGTTGACAATACAGTGTAAACAAGAAGCAATCATTATGTTGACAATACAGTGTAAACAAGAAACAATCATTTTGTTGACAATACAGTGTGCACAAGAGAAAAATCATTATGTTGACAGTGCAGTGTGCACAAGAAGCAATCATTATGTTGACAATACAGTGTGCACAAGAAGCAATCATTATGTTGACAATACAACATGCTCGAAGAGGTAATCATTATGTTAACAATACAGTGTTTGAACAAATACAGAGAAAAAAAACAACCAAGAACAAATTATACAAGCTTACATTTGGGCCAACAGCAAAGCGAGAGCTGTATGATCAATGGTTTCTCCATTGCAGTGGGAAATCATTTACAGCTTAGTCTTTTGTGAAGGACTATGACTCTCAAACTAGGAGGCAAGACTGCGCTGGCTCTTCGTGCTGCAGCCTTTGGGAGGCTCGTTGGCCTTTGGGAACCATCCCAACGCCGACTGTCCTAAAACACTCTTGGCCGATAGAGCGGAGGATGTAACTTGGGCAAGACACCCTCTACTATAATCAGATTATAGCCCAGACAGTCGGGACAGCAGTTGCCTCCTCTGCTGTTCTGATGGTCATAGCCGGACACGGCTGACTATCATACATCATATAACTATAATGTGCCCAAGAAGCAAGCATGCACAAAATTAATAAACAGTGTTTGTGATTCACGATGCAGTCTTTAAGGATCTTCAGATGGTTGCTCCTGTCCAGTGCCATGAGCGTCTCCACTTCCACAGTCAGCAGTGTCCTGAGATGGACCCACACAGTGGAGTCATGGCCTAGAGGTAACGCGTCCGCCTAGGAAGCGAGAGAATCTGAGCGCGCTGGTTTGAATCTCGGCTCAACCGCCGATATTTTCTCCCCCTCCACTAGACCTTGAGTGGTGGTCTGGACGCTAGTCATTCGGATGAGACGATAAACCGAGGTCCCGTGTGCAGCATGCACTTAGCGCACGTAAAAGAACCCACGGCAACAAAACGGTTGTTCCTGGCAAAATTCTGTAGAAAAGTCCACTTCGATAGGAAAAACAAATAATACTGCATGCAGGAAAAAAATACAAAAAAAAAGGGTGGCGCTGTAGTGTAGCGACACACTCTCCCTTGGAAGAGCAGCCCGAATTTCACACAGAGAAATCTGTTGTGATAAAAAGAAATACAAATACAAACAAAATACAAATACAAGAAAACTGACAGACGAAACCACGTCCTGTGTGATAAGTGCAGGGGACATAATCGTTGCCTCCTTTACCATGTGGGTTTCTCTACAAGGGGTTCTTCCTCTTCCTTCAGCTTGTCGAGAAATCGGAGCCTTTCGTTTGCACCAATACACAGAAATACACATGCCTAAAAGAAAACCGTTTTATCAAAGTATAGAAAATAACGCTTGTGTCATTTATTGGGAGAAGACAGACAGATCAAGGAGGTGGCATGGATGAAGAAAAGGGTGGACAAAAACCCCCGAACAACTGAGCAGCAGGTACGGAATTAAAAAATGGGTGGAGAGAGAGAGAGAGAGAGAGAGAGAGAGAGACAGACAGACAGACAGACAGACAGA
Organism: Babylonia areolata; assembly: GCF_041734735.1. Lineage (NCBI taxonomy): Eukaryota > Metazoa > Mollusca > Gastropoda > Neogastropoda > Buccinidae > Babylonia > Babylonia areolata. Next base: position 27,329,118 of record NC_134898.1, read on the forward strand.
CAGACAGAGAGACAGAGAGAGAGAGAGAGACCCCCAAAACCAAAAAACAAAACAAAACCCCCCAAAAAACCCCCAAAACAACAACAACAACAACAAAGAAAAAACAACAACAACAACAACAAAACATTATCCAACGAAACAGGAAACATAAACATATCAGAGTTGACAAGGAAGTTGGATGGGGTTGGGAGAAGGGAGAAGGGGCATGGGATTAAGGCAGGTTGGGGGGAGTCGGATGTCGGAGAGAGGGAGGGGTGGGTGGGGA
>NC_134898.1:27356882-27374382 GCF_041734735.1 Babylonia areolata
CAGCCTACGCTATCTGCTGACGTCAGATCAGTCAGGGCTTCTGACGTCGTAACCTGTAGTAGCGGAACCTCTTCCGACGTCACAACCTTCACAGCCGCCACTTCTGATGTCACCGCCCTCACAGCCGCGAGAGACGGACACGGGCCAGAAACGTGTGTGGGGAGAGGGCCCCCGAAGCGGTCCACGTGTCGAAACAACCGTGTGAGACAAACCAGTGCTGGTGAAGATGCTGACACCCCTGGTCGATCCGCACGACCTGCCACAGGTGAACCAGGTATGCTTGCTTCTTGCATACACCTGTATGTTTGTGTTCTGTGTGTGAGTATGTGTGTGTGAAAGAGAAAGAAAAGGAGAGAGAGAGAGAGGGAGGAGAGAGAGGGAGAGAGAGCGGGGGAGAGAGAGAACCAGGTATGCTTGGTTCTTGCATACACATGTATGTTTGTGTTCTGTGTGTGAGTATGTGTGTGAAAGAGAAAGAAAAGGACAGAGAGGGAGGGAGGGGAGAGTGAGAGAGAGAGAGGGAGAACGAACAAACGAACGAACGAAAATTTATTTTACGAGGGCAAAGGAGTAAGCACAAAGTAATTGTTTACATCCGGCCCTCTGGGCAAGAATAATAATTGAGAGAAGAAAAAAAAAAGCAAAAAAAGCGAGAGTCAATTTCACAACAGCAACATCAAAATTACATAAGCATGTACAAACATAAGCATAGATACTTATGTACAATGCAATAATACTATAAATAAATAGCAACAAGGACAATAGGGACGGAGCGTGGTGAAGAGAGAGGGAGAGAGAGAGAGAGAGAGAGAGAGAGAAGGATGAGGAGGGAGCAAGAGCGACGGAGAGAGAGGGAGGGAGGGAGGGCGAGAGAGAGAAGGATGAGGAGGGAGCAAGAGCGACGGAGAGAGAGGGAGGGAGGGAGGGTGAGAGAGAGAGAGAAGGATGAGGAGGGAGCAAGAGCGACGGAGAGAGAGGGAGGGAGGGCGAGAGAGAGAAGGATGAGGAGGGAGCAAGAGCGACGGACAGAGAGGGAGGGAGGGAGGGCGAGAGAGAGAAGGATGAAGAGGGAGCAAGAGCGACGGAGAGAGAGGGAGGGAGGAAGGGCGAGAGAGAGAAGGATGAGGAGGGAGCAAGAGCGACGGAGCGAGAGAGAGGGAGGAGGGTGAGAGAGAGAGAGAAGGATGAGGAGGGAACAAGAGCGACGGAGAGAGAGGGAGGGAGGGAGGGCGAGAGAGAGAAGGATGAGGAGGGAGCAAGAGCGACGGAGCAGAGAGGGAGGGAGGGAGGGCGAGAGAGAGAAGGATGAGGAGGGGAGCAAGAGCGACGGAGAGAGAGGAGGGAGGGAGGTGAGGAGAGAGAGAGAAGGATGAGGAGGGAGCAAGAGCGACGGAGAGAGAGGAGGGGGAGGGAGGGAGGGAGGGCGAGAGAGAGAAGGATGAGGAGGGAGCAAGAGCGACGGAGAGAGAGGGGGGGAGGGAGGAGGGAGGGAGGGCGAGAGAGAGAAGGATGAGGAGGGAGCAAGAGCGACGGAGAGAGAGGGAGGGAGGGAGGGCGAGAGAGAGAAGGATGAGGAGGGAGCAAGAGCGACGGAGAGAGAGAGGGAGGGAAGGAGGGTGAGAGAGAGAGAGAAGGATGAGGAGGGAGCAAGAGCGACGGAGAGAGAGGGAGAGAGGGAGGGTGAGAGAGAGAGAGAAGGATGAGGAGGGAGCAAGAGCGACGGAGAGAGAGGGAGGGAGGGAGGGTGAGAGAGAGAGAGAGAGAGAGAAGGATGAGGAGGGAGCAAGAGCGACGGAGAGAGAGAGGGGGGGAAGGAGGGTGAGAGAGAGAGAAGGATGAGGAGGGAGCAAGAGCGACGGAGAGAGAGGGAGGGAGGGAGGGCGAGAGAGAGAAGGATGAGGAGGGAGCAAGAGCGACGGAGAGAGAGAGGGAGGGAAGGAGGGTGAGAGAGAGAGAGAAGGATGAGGAGGGAGCAAGAGCGACGGAGAGAGAGAGGGAGGGAAGGAGGGTGAGAGAGAGAGAGAAGGATGAGGAGGGAGCAAGAGCGACGGAGAGAGAGGGAGGGAGGGAGGGCGAGAGAGAGAAGGATGAGGAGGGAGCAAGAGCGACGGAGAGAGAGGGAGGGAGGGAGGGCGAGAGAGAGAAGGATGAGGAGGGAGCAAGAGCGACGGAGAGAGAGGGAGGGAGGGAGGGCGAGAGAGAGAAGGATGAGGAGGGAGCAAGAGCGACGGAGAGAGAGGGAGGGAGGGAGGGCGAGAGAGAGAAATGCATCAAACCCATTATCTCTATGACTGTAGCCTTCAGCAGGGACATGTTGCTCAGACCAGAAGCCGACAATCTCAGTCTATGTTCCTTTCGGGTTTCATGGCCTGTCGACAATCCATATGCGTGACACCACAAAGCCTGAGCTATGAGGTATAAGTACAGAAGGGAGATTAATTAAGGAAATGTACCAACAAAATATCAACAGAAGCACCAAAGCATTCACAAGAACGATCACTCACTGGTGCACTGATTGACACGTTTTCAGTTGCAGAGTTGCTTTGTCAGTTCCGGACAGCTGAAGATCCGGTACATGGCCGTACTGTCACACAGAGAAGACTCTGTGTGTGTGTGTGTGTGTGTGTGTGTGTGTGTGTGGTGTGTGTGTGTGTGTGTGTGTGTGTGTGTGTGTGTGTGTTGTGTGTGTGTGTGTGTGTGTGTGTGTGTGTGTGGTGTGTGTGTGTGTGTGTGTGTGCGTGTGTGTGTGTGGTGTGTGTGTGTGTGTGTGTGTGTGTGTGTGTGTGTGTGTGTGTGGTGTGTGTGTGTGTGTGTGTGTGTGTGTGTGTGTGTGTGTGTGTGTTTTAAGGGAAATCTGACATTTTTGTCATCAGAGATGACTGGACTAAACTGAGTCCATCCTTTTTTTGTGTCTGTTGTGTTTCCTGTACTTGATTATGTACATTCTTGCCTGTTCATGATTCTATGCTGACTGTTTGATATTGTGTGTGTGTGTGTGTGTGTGTGTGTGTGTGTGTGTGTGTGTGTGTGTGTGTGTGTGTGTGTGTGTGTGTGTGTGTGTGTGTGTGTGTGTGTGTGTGTGTGTGTGTGTGTGTGTGTGTGTGTAAATTTTGTTCTGTGGGTTTTCTCCTCGTGTTTTCTGTCATTGTCTCTTGTCCTTCGGGTTCGTCGCCTTTTATCTTCTGACTTCATCTTCAGAACTGCAGCTTGTTCTGTTGTTGTCTTGGGCTTATTCCTCCATCCTGCCGATGCATTTCATCTCCTTCCTCTGGTTCTTCCACTGGTTGTTGCCCGGTGTCCTGTTTTCATCGTAAGAAAGGACGGACAGTTGTGTGTGCCTCTTTCATGCAGTTCGTGGAATTATTTATCTTTGTCATTCCATGTGCCGACATCATCAGTGTTTTTCATTTCTTTGGTTGCAGAGACGAAGCGGTCTTGCTACAGATGCCCTGTGTGCCATCAGCCCTTCTCTTCACACACCGCTGTCCGATGTCACGTCGCCAGTTGTCGCCTTTGTCACGTTAGTTGTTCTGGGAAGTCTGACTCTCTGAACTCTTCCTCATCTGTTGGTGAGCACGTGCTTCCAGAACGCCGAGCACGAGGACGGAAATGTGAGCAGTCAACTTGCCACGCACGTGCTGATTGTGACGGTGCCCTGGTGCAGAGCAGGCCGCTGGAGAAACACGGCACTGACGTCCACGTCACCAAGTCTGACCATCAACAGGAACACTGGGACAGATTTGTGCAGAAGAAAAATGGGATGGGCTGTCCAGAGGAAGGCGCCGTGACCACGACATGTCAAAGATCTTGTACCACGTTCCAACAGAAGAAACACTGTGAGATGAAAGAGCACAAAAAAGATCTGTGTGAACTGTGCGCAGTGGGTCCTAAACCATGCGGTCTTCAAAGAGGGTTTCTGGTCAGGGGGTCACGAAGTAAACCCGGCAGGAAACTTCCAGCTGTGCTGGGCAGAAGGCAGAAAGTTGTCCGTAGAATCCTAAACAGAGTCAAGGTTTGTCTGACGGAGAAAACACAACGGTGCAGACTATTGTCACCAAAGTCAGTGATCAATGAGGACTCGCCAACGCTTCAGTGCAGACCTGCTCGGGATATGGTTGTCTCCTCATCAATACGTCTGTCCACAGAGTGTTCTGATTCTGATAGGCTTGCCACTTGTAACTGGAACTGTGCCACACCTCTTTCTGAAGCACGTGTGGAGGAAGAGAAATCACAACAACAATGTCTTAAAGACCAACCATCCGGCACCTTGTTGCCGCATAAAACAACGTCTGTGAACAAGACAGGTATCAGTACATCAGTCTTCCAACCAGTGTCGCCAAGACACGTCAATGCAATGAAAAGCAAACCGGGCAACATTCGTTCATTTCAAGGTGACAGTGTCATCAGTAGTAAAGAGAACCAAATCCTTCAGGCATTAAATCAGAGAAGCATGGACTGTACAGTGCGTGCGGGAAACTGCATGGAGTTGAATGGCAGTCATACAGAGAACATGGCTGAGGAAACACCGCTGATCACCCATTCAAAGCTGTGTGATGCTTCAGTTTTTCTGCAGAAAGAAAACAACTGTTTGAAATCGTTCAGACCATGTTCAAATACTTTGGCTATGCATCCTTCTCTTCATGCTGGTGAACATTTGTCACTTGCTCACAGCATAGAAATGTTCTCAGATGTGATGACAGAAAAGGTTGAGACACATACTCGTTGTGTTCTCCCCTCAAAGAACCAGTCAGGTCAAAGTAGTCGTGCTTCAGTAGAAGAGGAAGCCGACCATGTGTCAGGTCATTACGGGGAGAACAGAGAAGAAAAAAGTGTTTCAAGTCATAAGAAAGAGGCAGAAAGAGAAGCGAAATCTGTTTTAAGGCGCGGGGAAGAGACACTGGCAGAAGAGAACTGTGTTCCAAGTCATGACAAAAGTACATCAGAGGAGAATGATTGTGTAACAAGTGGTGCCATACCAGCAACAGCGAAACCTGCTTCACGTCAAGAGGAGGAGGAGGAAGAGGTCGCAGTGGAGAAGTGTGTTTCAAGTCATGAGAAAAAGACTATAGGGGCTGTGTCAAGTCCACAGCCATCACACAGCGTTGTTCTCTCACTCTCCTCGTCCATCACGCGTCAGCACAGCGGTGCCAGTGACAACACGCACACTGACTCCAGTGACACCACACACACTGACTCCGGTGACAACAAGCACACTGACTCCAGTGACACCACACACACTGACTCCGGTGACAACAAGCACACTGACTCCAGTGACACCTCATACACCAGAACCAGTGGTACGAGTCACAGCCACACTGACACCTGGCAGAGTGATCACATCAGCGTCAAGCATGACGGCACTGGTGACGTCAGAGAGACAGAGCTGAGAGCCAGGGAGCAGACACTGCAGCACAAAGAACGGGAACTCCGCCAGCGTGAACTGGCCATTGGCAGACAGAGTCATCTTGTCCAACAACTTGTCAGGGGCCAGCACTCTCCAGGTCTGTCTGACCCTGACCATGCTTACTGTGGTGACAGGTCAAGAGAGGGCAGCTCGCTGATTGCACAGCAAGTGTTGGCCACATACTCAGCATTGAGTAAGATGATGAGTCCACAGCAAGCCTTGGCCATGTACACGGCACTGAGCAAGGCAATGAACAGAAAACAGAATGGTCGTAAACCACCAGTCTCTAGACATACCGCACCCAAGTCTTCATCCACTGCATGTACTACGTTACATCCATCCACCAGCACGGCTCCAGCTTCAGATCTGGAACAGCATGGACAGACCCAGCATGCAGAAACAGTGACTGGAAGTGGTGGAGGACAGACCACGGAACCACAGCCACAGGAACGACACTCTGTGCAAGCTCCTCCCATCCAGAACACAGGGCGCGCATTCAGTGCTGCTCCACAAACGTCTCTTCCCACTTCAGCAACAACCACTGTGAGCAATATTACTATGTCATTGTCCCACTCTGTCTGCAATGCACCATCCACAGGTCAGTGCTCTTTAGTTCCCCATGCAACAGCTTCTCCAAACCAGCACCAAATGTCTCCCACGTCTTCAACAGACAGGGGACCATGCTCAACATCACTCCCCCATACTGTACAGGGCATGGGTTTCTTGCAGGAAATGATGAAGATGGCACCCAAAATGCCAGCGAGCGCTAAGTGTTTTCTGCCAAGGTCTGAACAAAAGACGTCACCTTCTGCCTTGCCTGCTCGTGTTGGTGTTACTGTCAATGGCACTGGTGGGGTTCTGTCACAGATGGCAAAATCATCACAGGGCTGGACAGCTTGCACACAACAGAAGACGACTGGGTATATGTCAGGTGGCAGAATGACAGAGAAGGTATCTTCTCCCCTTGTAAGAGTTCCTATTCAGGAAATGGAAAGGCTGTTAGCACTGACCAATCACAATGATCCATTGAAAAAATCCAGATCAACACCTCCGCTTCATTCCTGTGAAAGAAGCTGCCAGATGTCAGGGGTCACTGAGACAGCTGACGACGTGATGACACCACGGCTGTCCCGGCAGAGTCCTGTCAGCAGCCCCAGCCTTCGGCCCATGCCTCCCCTCGTTGCAGCTTCCGCTTCTAACTATGACGCATCAGCCAGTCAAGCTTCTGCCTCTGCTCATCATACACCTCACTGCTGCCTGAACACGCAGGATTCTAACGCAGCTGATGACACACGACCCTTAGACTTGACCATTAACACCTGCAGCAAAGCATTAGGCTCTGGGCTTGAGAACTCTGGAGTCAGATCTGTTGACACCAAAGAGCCATCACCGAACCAAGTTCGTTCACCAAGAAACCAGAGTACTTTGAACCAACCTTTCAGTTCACCGAAAGAACTCGGTATAGAATGCCAGAGCTCTACGAAGCCGCCAACAGTTAATCACCAGCCTGTAGAGATACATCCTGTAAGGACAAGTTCATCCCAAGAAAATGGAACCGCCGAGTTGCAGCCGATGACAAGCAAACAATCTGATCATAGTTTACTTCTTACTGACATGAAGAAACCATCACACGAGACAGACATGTTCTCATCACTGCCCAGTGGCTATGTTCAGAGCTCACAGGTCTGCCCACCTGCCGACACAGACAGTCTCAGACTGCGACAGGTCAGAGACAGGGTAGCCCTTCATAGCACGGAGCCTCCTTATGCCAGCAGGTTGCCATGGGAACGGCAGCAGGCAGCTAACAATCTTCCTGTGTGTTGGGCTCCTGGATTCTGCGTCCCGCCTTCCTTCGTGCCCTCTTGCCATGCCCCTCTCCTGCTGCCCCCTCTACACCCTCCCCCACCCCCTGTCCACCCCAAGCCACAGGAGCCAGCAATAGGTGTGCCAGCAACAGGTGTGCCAGCAACAGGTGTGCCAGCAAGTCTGTTTTTAGCAACAGGTGCGCCACGAAGTCTGTTTTCAGCACCAGGTGCGCCAGCCAGTGCATTACCGACAGTCAATGGCGAGATGGATGCTGCAGACCCCATGAAGTCGAGGAGGACTGCTGCAAGGTCAGTGTGTTCACCTGAGAAGACAGAGGGACAGTTTCAGTTTCAGTTTCAGTTTCTCAAGGAGGCGTCACTGCGTTCGGACAAATCCATACACGCTACACCACATCTGTTGAGCAGATGCCTGACCAGCAGCATAACCCAACGCGCTTAGTCAGGCCTTGAGTGCATGCTTACATATTTGTGTACCTATGAAAGTGGATTTCATTTTACGTAATTTCGCCAGAGGACAACACTCTCGTTGCCATGGGTTCTTTTTCAGTGCGCCAAGTGCGTGCTGCACACGGGACCTCGGTTTATCGTCTCATCCGAAAGACTAGACGCTCAGTTTGATTTTCCAGTCAAACTTAGGAGAAAGGGCGAGAGCGGGATTCGAACCCACACCCTCACGGACTCTCTGTATTGGCAGCTGAGCGTCTTAACCATTCTGCCACCTTCCTCCTAAGGGGGACAGACAGGTATTAAGAACCCTGTTTTTCTGTCCCCTGCTGGAAACCCTTTCACACCGCAATAACTAGTTTCCTTGTCACCACCATCACCAGCTTTCCATATCATCACCAACACAGTTTCCAAGTCATCACCATCACCGGTTTTCCTGTCGTCATCATCACTGGTTTCCATGTCATCAACACCACTTGCATTTCATGCCACCATCGTCACTAATTTCCCTATCATCACCATCACTGGTTTCCATGTCATCTCCATCACTGGTTTCCATGCCATCTCCATCACTGGTTTCCATGCCATCTCCATCACTGGTTTCCATGTCATCACCATTACTAGTTTGCATGTCATCGTCACCACTTGCATTTCACTAATTTCCCTATCATCACCATCAATTGTTTTTCATACCATCACCATCGCTTGTTTTTGTTTTATTTTATGTCATCACCATCACTGGCTTCCATGTCAACACCATGACTGGTTTCCCTGTCATCACCATCACTAGTTTCTTTGTCATCAACATCACTAGTTTCTTTGTCACCATCATCACTTATGTCATTGGCATCATCATCACCAGTTTCCTAGTCGTCATCATCGTTATCATCCTCAGTTTCCTTGTCGCCATCATCACTAGTTTCCTTGTCATCGTCATCACCAGTTTCCTTATCAGCATCATCATCATCATCATCATCATCACCAGTTTCCTGCCATCACAAGCTTACAGTTATAACCATCACTGGTTTCCTTGTCATCATAATCACAAGTATCCTTGTCATCTTGATCACCAGTTTCTCTGTGATCTCCAGTTTCTCTGCCATCACTATCGCCACCATCATCACAATTTCCCTGCCATCACCATCACTACCATCATCACAACTTCCCTGCCATCACCATCACCACCATCATCAACCAGTTTCCCTGCCATCACCATCACCACCATCATCAACCAGTTTCCCTGCCATCACCATCACCACCATCATCACCAGTTTCCCTGCCATCACCACCATCGTCATCACCAGTTTCCCTGCGATCATCACCATCATCATCACCAGTTTCCCTGCCATCACCATCACCACCATCATCACCAGTTTCCCTGTCATCACCATCATCATCACAATTTCCATGCCATCACCATCACCACCATCATCACAATTTCCCTGCCATCACCACCATCATCACAATTTCCCTGCCATCACCATCACCACCATCATCACCAGTTTCCCTGCCATCACCATCACCACCATCATCACCAGTTTCCCTGCCATCACCATCATCATCACCGGTTTCCCTGCCATCACCACCACCATCATCACCAGTTTCCCTGCCATCACCATCATCATCACAATTTCCATGCCATCACCATCACCACCATCATCACCAGTTTCCCTGCCATCACCATCATCATCACAATTTCCATGCCATCACCATCACCACCATCATCACCAATTTCCCTGCCATCACCATCATCATCACAATTTCCATGCCATCACCATCACCACCATCATCACCAATTTCCCTGCCATCACCATCACCATCATCATCTCCAGGGTCCCTGCCATCACCATCACCATCATCATCACCAGTTTCCCTGCCATCACCATCATCATCACCGGTTTCCCTGCCATCACCATCACCACCATCATCACCAGTTTCCCTGCCATCACCATCATCATCACAATTTCCATGCCATCACCATCACCACCATCATCACCAGTTTCCCTGCCATCACCATCATCATCACAATTTCCATGCCATCACCATCACCACCATCATCACCAATTTCCCTGCCATCACCATCACCATCATCATCTCCAGGGTCCCTGCCATCACCATCACCATCATCATCACCAGTTTCCCTGCCATCACCATCATCATCACCGGTTTCCCTGCCATCACCATCACCACCATCATCACCAGTTTCCCTGCCATCACCATCATCATCACAATTTCCATGCCATCACCATCACCACCATCATCACCAGTTTCCCTGTCATCATCATCACCAGTTTCTCTGCCATCACCATCACCACCATCATCTCCAGGGTCCCTGCCATCACCATCACCATCATCATCACCAGTTTCCCTGTCATCACCATCACCATCACCATCACCAGTTTCCCTGTCATCACCATCACCACCATCATCACCAGTTTCCCTGCCATCACCATCACCATCATCATCTCCAGGGTCCCTGCCATCACAGTCACTCAAGTCCCTGTCTCTCTGTGCCAGGTTCCCGTGGTCAGAAGGGGTCAGTCCCGCGGTGTCGGTGCCCCCAGTCCTGTGGACATCCACAGGCCCCCACGTGCTGCCCACACCCTCCCTGTCCTGGGCAGCCCCTCCAGCACTACCCATACCAGCAGCACTTGGTCCACAGACCTACCCAACCTTCAACACATCCTCTTTCGCCATGCCCAGTTCTCTGCATCGTCCACCTCAAGCCTGTCCCCGTTCACCAAACGGCTGTAGGAAGCCTCACAGTAATGGCTGTGGTGATCCGAAACTCACGAGGATCACCCAGCAGCGAACTCCTCAGCCGTCTCCACTCAAAAACACCAAGCTCAAAGGTAGAAGGCGTCAAGGTGTGAGAAAGGAGAGAGACATTGATGCAGGTGAGGTAGGGAGGAATGAGGGAGAAGGGGAGGTGGTGGCCTGGCTGCGGGAACAGACTCAGCGCCAACAGCAGCTGCTGGACATTCTGAGGGAAAGACGGCGACAGCGACGTCAGAGGTAGAACAAAACGTTCAGGAGACTGGGACCAGCAGTGCCGGCCTTGCAACACAGTGGGTTACACCGACTGGTGGACATTGAACAGCTTCTGCAATGACTGAACAGTCAGATTATGAAGCAGCATTCTCTGTTGCTGACCTTGCATCACAAAGTTCATTCATGAAGCCGGATTAGCAGCGGTCTGTGTGCTTCTTCTGGAACGTCTATGTGAATCCACTTTTTTTTTCTTTTTCTTTTTTTTTTTTTTTTTTCCTTTTTTTTTTTTTTTCGTTTGACTCATTCCTTCACAGCTTGTCTTTCATCGACGGTGGTTTCCCACTTGTGTCAATGGCAGTACGGGTCAGGTTTCTATTTTTGTGCGTTTCTGTAGTGGAGGCGTGGACGTGTGATCGCTCGAGGGCATGTCTCAAGTGGCCACAGTGGCTGGCGACACAATGGTTGACATGAAAGGTGGAACCAACAGGAAGGAGATAGGGCGGACAATGGGAAGTAGTGCAGAGTGCAGACACGGAGGCCAGGGTCAAGAGTATAGTTACACAGCAAATGGAGAGACAAGTAAAGGTACAGGCACATTAAATAGATTGTACACATATCCAGCAGAAGGCACATGCATGCAGCTCATGGCATAGGCACATTAAACAGATTGTACACATATCCAGCAGAAGGCACATGTATGCAACTCATGGCATAGGCACATTAAATAGATTGTACACATATCCAGCAGAAGGCACATGTATGCAGCTCATGGCACAGGCACATTAAATAGATTGTACACATATCCAGCAGAAGGCACATGTATGCAGCTCATGGCATAGGCACATTAAATAGATTGTACACATATCCAGCAGAAGGCACAGGTATGCAGCTCATGGCATAGGCACATTAAATAGATTGTACACATATCCAGCAGAAGGCACATGTATGCAGCTCATGGCATAGGCACATCAGAGAGGACAAACACAGCAAGCAGAGGCTCACAGGATGTCTGTCACATGAGCTGCTGTATCACCCATGGTGTCCTACAAACTCATGCTACAATTACAGTATCCTTGTCATCCACATGGGACGTTACAGTAGCTGTGGTATTCATAGCGTCACGTGGTTCTCATATTAAAAATCCTCTGTCATCCCCCTGTATCTTGCAACACTTCAGAAGCTGTGTTGTTCAGGTTGTCACTTGAAAATACAATAGCTGCTCAATCATTTGGCATTTTAATAGTTATGTCATCCATCGTGCCGCATAAAATTAGAATACTTCCATTAACGGTTATCATGAGATTCGCACTGGCTCCTTTAGCATGTAAGCCATTTTTCTTCTTATGTATTCGTAGGCTACTGCTTCCACGTTCACTCGTATGTGCGAGTGAGTTTTTGAGTACATGACCGTATATACTACCCCGCCATGTAGGCAGCCATACTTCTTTTTCGGGGGGGTGGAGGGTGTGTGTGTGCATGCCGAGTATTTTCTTGTTTCCATAATCCACCGAATGCTGACATGGATTACGGGATCTTTAACGTGCGCATTTAATTTACTGCATTCGCTCGCAGGTCTGCACATATGTTGAGGTGGGAAACCAGAGCCGTGACCGAGATTCGAACACAGGAACCTCAGGTTGAAAAGTCAACACTTTAACCTCTCGGCTGTTGCGACCGTCGGCCTGTAAGCCATGAAAAGTAGTGTATTATCCATTGCGTCACATGCCATTGAAATGACTCACTAACCACTGTTCCATATGGTGTTATAGTATCTCTGTTGTTCGTTGAGTCAAATGACATTGAATTAACTCTATTTCTCAGTGTGACATGGGGCTTCAAAAAATTCGCTTGTCTGTAGGGTTATGTCATGCTAAAATAACTCGTCCATTGTGTGATAAGATGTTAAACTATTTTGTCCATTATGTGATACGACCTACGACATTAAGCTATCTCTATTAGTTCATTTTGTGATAGTCCGTTAATCTTACTCTGTTATTCACTGTGTTATATGACTTCATACTCACTATTATTCATTTGTGCCATAGGACGTCAAAATAACTCTTTTTTCTGTGCCAAAGAAAGCCAAGTGACTATTTTCCCTTACGTCACAAGACATGTTTTTATTCATTGTGCCATAGAACGTCAAGAATAACCATTGTTCATTGTGTATCTATATTGTTGACGGCGCAACAGGACGTCAGTTATTATTCACAGTGTCACAGAGCGTTGGGATAAATCTGTTGTTCACTGTGCCATAGGACGTCAGAATGACTTTGTTATTGTGTCATGTGACGTCAAAACAAACATTTTATTCGTTGTGCAAAGGACGTTTGAAGAGTCGTGTTCTTGTTAACTCTTTCCATACGAACGGCGAAAGAGACGACGTTAACAGCGTTTCTCCCCAATTACCACCATCAAAATATTGCAAGCGGAAGGCTCTTACACTGAAGAGGTGAATGTTGACAAATAATACCACAATTCTGACGACGGAAGCTAAAGGTTGGATCATTGAGACACCCACTGGACATCCGAGGGGTCTGTGTAGAGGAGAAGAGAGGACTGGCCGTACTGAGTGAGTTAAAGGCATTTTACTTTGAATTTCCTCACTCCACCCAGGTGTGACTAGGCAGGTATCTGACTTTGGTAGGGTGAGGGTAAAACTGCGGAAGAAGGACTGGTGTCCAGCTTCCTGTGCTGAACACTGGGCGCAGTGGATAAGAATTCACTGCCCCGATAACCCTTAAAGGCTATGGGGCCTTCAACCTTCCTTGATAGTCGATTTTTTTTTTAATAGGAAGTTTCTTCATTAGCAATCGCCACACAACAAATTCTTGATTATCAATTATCGTAGAATGTATCATTTCCTTGTAACCATTGATGTCGTCTGGCATTTTGGCATTTATGCTGGGTCAGACGTGCAGTGTTGCCACAATAAATAGTTATTGTTTTTGATTATTAAACAAAAAAAGTCTTTGAAGTCTTTGGGTGAATTTGTAAACTTAAGTGAGGGCGTAGAGAAAATGCCTTAAGAGTATCTGTGTGTCGTTATGTAAAAGTGAGTACGTTTCTTCTCTCAACCTATATGTTCACTACTATATGAATGTGTTTCCCCTCTTTGTTTAGTATGCCGACTGATAATGTAAATGTCACAACGGACTTTTTGTGTGAAAATCAGACTGCTGTCCATGGGAAAACGCGTTGCTACGATGTAGGACTACCTAGTTTTAGTTCTTTTCTTTTTATTTGCAAGTCTGTTTGTTATACTGTCAAAATAGCTCTTTTGAAAAAAAAAAAGAACAAGAAAAAAAATTGCCAGGACGACTATCTTGATGCCGTTGGTTCTGTTACGTGCGTTTGGCGCATGCTGCACTGGGAACCTTATGTCATCCGAAAGACTGGCGCGGAATGTAAAATACACCGCGCTTCTTTGACGCACTATCGTCCAAAATACTAGCACCCAGACCTCGAGAGAAGGTGACATGGGAAGGGAAGAGTTGTGGCTGGAACCAAAGAACTCTCTCTTGCTGGGCATGTGGTGTGATGGATGACGAGTCCAGTGGCATGACACTGCCTGGAGGCTGATCTGGGCTAGCCTCTACTGACCCGCTTCTTCCGCATTATAACTGAACGGAAGCAAACGTCTGGTAGTTCTACTCTGACAGCCTGAATTGCTGATTCTAACTGGCCCAATTTTACACGAGTGGTCGAGTCATTTCAAGCTAGCCTGTGGAGTCAGTTTTGACTAGCTGGTTTACCCCCGTAGTAATGCCCGGGTTAGTCTTCAGTCAGTTCAGTTGCTCAAAGAGGCGTCACTGCGTTCGGACAAATCCATATACACTACACCACTTGTGCTGAGCAGATATCTGACCAGCAGCGTAACCCAACTAAATATACCCCCCACCCCCTCCCCCGACCCCCACACCCACCTACACACCTACACACACACACACACACACACGCTCACCCCCCTACACACACACACACACACACACACATTCCTTCACATCGAGCATTCAACAATTCAACAACCCCCCCCCCTCTCTCTCTCTCTCTCACACACACACACACACACGCACACACACACACACACACACACACACACACACACACACACACACGCCCACCCCCCTACACGCACACACACACACACACACACACACACACACACACACACACACACACACCTTTTTTCATATCACTCACAACGCGCGCCAGAAAATGAACTGACCCGGAGTCAGTAAGAAACACGGCGAGCACTGCTGAGCATTCAGCAGACTGAGGCAACCTGGAAGTGCAACTGTGGCCCAGTGATAACGCGTCTGCCTTGACAGTGCCGGAGAGAATCCTGAGGGTATGGGATCGAATCCCTCACTCACCAGATTTTTCTTCCGCTCCTTAACTGGGGTGTGTGGGGGCTGGTCATTCCGATGAGACGGTAAACCGAAGTCCCGTGTGCAGCATGCAATTAGCACACGTACAAGAACCCACGACAACATGACGGTTGTCCCTGAAAAAAAAAAGAATTATGTAGAAAAACCCAGTTTGATAAGGAAAACAAAGGAACATGCAGGCAGTGTTTTAATGGGTAGCGCTTTACTGTAGCGACGCGCTCTCCCCGAGGTGAGCAGCCTGAATCAGTTACACACAGATACATTACTTGTCACCAAAAAAAGTAATACATTACAAGGTGGCATTACAGTATTCATTCAAATGAAAGATTTTGTTCTGTCGTGAAGGGTATGTCATCTTTTATTATTATCATTATTATTATTGTTATTATTATTAGTAGTAGTAGTTGTAGTAGTAATCTGATTGTTTTACTTCTTTGTTTAGTGTTTGAAAAGTCCCCCATGGGATTTTCAAGATTCGTCAACATGATGTGGATGAGGGTGAGAATGAGGATGAAGATCAGTATCAGTATCAGTAGCTCAAGGAGGCGTCACTGCGTTCGGACAAATCCATATACGCTACACCACATCTGCCAAGTAGATTGATGCCTGACCAGCAGCGTAACCCAACGCGCTTAGTCAGGCCTTGAGAAAAAAAAAAATAGGAGGATGAAGAAACAGGTGATGATGATGAGAGGAGGAGGAGGAGGAGGAGGAGCAAAATTCAGTGTGAAAGATCGCAGCAACACATGATCACGGGAGACAACTGCAGCCAGAATTATGTGACAATCGGGTTACTTCCCCTAGACTGTCGTCTACATGATCAAATTGGATTCATTCAAACATCGCTCTGTCCGATTGAAAGGGTTTAAGATACTCTGATGTATTTCTCTACGCTTATTATTTTAGAATGTTTGATATTGCTATAATTGTGGGGTTTTTTTCTGTATTTCTTCGCGCCACCCGTTTATCTCCATACCCAGAGAGTGAACTGAATAAACATCTTTGCTTGTTTAGTTGTTCAGTGTCTGTGTGTGTGTGTGTGTGTGTGTGTGTGTGTGTGTGTGTGTGTGTGTGTGTGTGTGTGTGCGTGCGTGCAGTGTGTGTATGCGTGTGTGTGTGTGGGGGGGGGGGGGGCGTGTGCGTGCAGTGTATGTATGTGCATGTGTGTGTGTGTAGGCCGTGTGTGTGTGTGCGCACGCGCGCGCGCTCTCACCTATGAGTGAGATTCATTTGTGTGCACGTGTGCTGTCAGCGTTCGGTGGTTTATGAAAAGAAGAACATACCCAATAGACACACACACCCGCCCCCTCCCGAATACGGAGTAACAGTGTATGGCTGCCTACATGGCAGGGTAATAAACAAACGGTCGTACGCGTAAAAAGTTACATGTCTGTGTGTGTGAGTTAGCGAGTTGGTTAGTAAGTGTGTTTGTGTGTGTGTGTGTGTGTGTGTGTGTGTGTGTGTGTGTGTGTGTGTGCGTGTGTGTGTGCGTGCGCGCGTGCGTGCGTGCGCGTGCGTGTGTGTGTGTGTGTGTGTGTGCATGTCTGAAACCTGACTGAATGACACCGACTACAAGAAACGAATGATGGATATTCATATGTGTGTGTGTGTGTGTGTGTGTGTGTGTGTGTGTGTGTGTGTGTGTGTGTGTGTGTGTGTGAGCGAGAGACAAGACAAGGACAAAGACAAGACAAAATTCTTAATTTCGAGGATAATAGATAGGCACTGGTGTTCTATTTTATATCCAGTCCCCGCCCTGAATATTGTGTACACTACACAATACTAAATGGAAATCAAAGCAAAGTATGGTATTAACAGAAACACAAAGGAGATGGTAAAACACAACAACAAATAAGTATATATATATATAAAAAAAAAGTATATATATATATATATATTCACACACACACACACACACACACACACACACACACACACACACACACACACAGGCACAAGCATAGTGTTAGTAAAATACATAGAAAAAAAAGAACAAAATGAAAGAAACAAACAACCACAACACACACCACACCACAGACCTGAATGGGGGACAGGGAGTGAGGGAGGTTTTCAGTCAATAGTACACAAGTCACAAACAGTATCAATAAAATGAGCAGTTTGCAGAACACATTATGGCATAAGGTGGGAGAAGTAATGTTTTTTGAAGGTGGCTGGGCAATGGTGTTGTTTAATTGTTTCTGGGGGTGAGTTCCATAGGGTGGCGCCTGAGTAAGCCACACTGGATTTGAACAAGTCAATTCTTGGTATTGGGATATAGACTCTGGGGTGCAGGGGGGGTTCCTTTATGAAGTTACAGAAAATTTGTTTATCAATGTTGGCGGTGCATTACCTGTCATGATCTTGTGCATTGTTATTCCTTTGTTTTCCTCTAATCTACGGGTTAGTAGTAGGAGAATATTCACTTGTTTATAGTCTGAGTCCAG
>NC_134898.1:27379382-27381882 GCF_041734735.1 Babylonia areolata
TTCCTATCATGATCATCAACTTGATTAAAATTAAGAAAACAAAAAGCAAGAGAAAATTCACGACTGCAGTTTGGTTCTAAACGTCATTAAAGACCGAGTCTGTATGGCTTTCTCAGCATAACTGACTGAAGTACCTACGCAGTTGCCTTTGTTGTTAAGTCACTTGGCACACACACACACACACACACACACACACACACACACACACACACACACACACACACACACACACACACTCTCTCTCTCTCTCTCTCTCTCTCTCTGTGTCTGAAAAATCGGGTAGGTGGCCTGTATTTTCGTCAGTGACTACAACCCTCACACCACCATGATTATGCGTGCGTGCACAACACAGGTAGATATCATTGTAATGTATTGTAAATGACGTGTGGAGGAATGCTGTGAATGGTGTTGTGTACAGGGGACGGAGGAGGGAGGGGAGTTCTCCTGTGGGTTTTTTTTTTCACTCTGTGATATGAGCATATTGCTTACGTCACTGGACCAATTAAGTCTTTTACTTTGTCTGTCTCTCTGTCTCTCACTCTGTCTCTGTGTCTCTGTCTCTCTCTCTCTGTATAGCTGTCTGTCTGTCTGTCTACTGTCTGTGCGTGTGTGTGTGTGTGTATGTGTATGTGTGTGTGTGTGTCTGTCTGTCTGTCTCTGTCTCTGTCTCTCTCTCTCTCTCGCTCGCTCGCTCTCTCGCTCGCTCGCTAACGTAATACGTTCACTCTGTATACAAATACTCCCAGAAGATTGTGCTCACCAGTACATACAAACATGTCATAAGATGAAAATGTGATTAAAAGGAGACAGGGTACAAAAACGGCCGGTCCATCGCTCTGTTAAACTTTAAAGGTTTCGGTGCATTCCGAAGGGCGAGCACAGACAGCGGGAGTGGCGTTTAATTCAGTATCCGCATTCCCATTGTCATTTTCCTTTGTGGGAAGTAAGCCAGGGTCCTCTCGGGTTGTATGGGGAAAGTAATGATATAGCCATTAATAGAGGGCAAACTGCAAAACTTCAGCCATAGATTACAGAAGCAGACAATGGTTCGCTGACGTGTTATGAAATTGATACTAGTAACCAGGCATTTCTAAAGCGCATTTCTCCCAGAAGAAACTCATTGCGCATGCACGCACGCGCGCACACACACACACACACACACACACACACACACACACACACACACACACACACACACACACACACACACACACACACACACACACACACACACACACAGATTCTATGCCTCTGCTCCTCGGTGTTTTTTGGTGTGTGTTTTTGTCTGTGTGTTACTCGTTTGTGCTGTCAGTGTGTGTGTGTGTGTGTGTGTGTGTGTGTGTGTGTGAATATCTGTCTCTCTACAACTTTACTTCATCCTTATTTCTGTCTCAGCCACCCACATATATACACGGACGCGCACGCTTGCTTACACCCCCAACCCCCAACCCCCCCGCCCCCCTACACATACCCACCCACCCACACACACATGAGGGGTGTAGTGTAGGGTGGTGGGGGTGGGGGTACAAACGGTAAACACCCAAGAAAAGTCATTGGTCAGAGGCCACAAGGACACCTTGCTCGCCTCACGTGAGCGCGAGGTGTCGGTGCCCTGAGAGAGCGGGCTGGGAGGGGAGCAGCCATTGAGCACTGAATGCACAGAAAGGTTTTATTACAACTTAAAGGTTGCCCCAACACCACACTGTCACCTTCCCCCCTTTTCCTTTTCCCCTCCCCCCCCCCCCCCCCCCCCCCCCCCCCCCCCCCCCACGCGCTTAGCAACACACCTTCTCTCTCTCTCTCTCACCTTCGTTTCTTCAGTGTGTGCATTGGAAGAGGAATGGGCGGAGGAAGAAGGGGGGAAGGGGGGCAAAGGGAAGGGGAGAAGGGAGCACAGAGCAGAAAGTAGTTAGGAGTGCCAAAAAAAAAACCCCTCGAAAAATAAAATCGTGTATGTGTGTGTGCGTGCGTGTGTGTTTCCGGTCAGTTCCTTGTTGGTTCAATAGGAAACTTTCCGGCAAATAGTAAAATTGTCCTTCGTATTATGTAACATGTAGGTTTCATAATTCAGACTGAACAAATAAGGTGGCCTTTTCAAAATATAACAACACAAAGAGCGCGTTTGATTCGCACTGCACACACACACACACACACGCACACACCAGTAACATATGACTTCAACTGGAAGAGAGTATGGAGAGAGAGACAGAGGGTGGCGGGGTGTTGGGGGAGGGGGGAGGCGTGCAAAGTGTAAAATTGAAGGAGATTTGGCCCAGGTGCCTCATAATACTGTTAAAAAAAACAACCACCATAAAACGCTGGAGTTTTACAGGGAACAGAAAAAAGCAAATGGATTCTGATCGAGAAAGGTAGTTTTTAAGCTTCCGTTGTGGAGAATGTTTTGTTTCAAACAGAATTACCGCTCCTCTCTGTTGAATGGAGATCTAAAACAATACAAATATATTCACATTTAAAACTATTCACCAGTTCTTTTCTGATT
>NC_134898.1:27386882-27419382 GCF_041734735.1 Babylonia areolata
GACGGACAGACATACAGAGAGAGGTATGGCAAAGGGGAGAGAGAGAGAGAGACGGAGAGACAGACAGAGAGAGGTGTGGCAAAGGGGAGAGAGAGAGAGACGGACAGACAGACAGAGAGAGGTATGGCAAAGGGGAGAGAGAGAGAGAGACGGAGAGACAGACAGAGAGAGGTATGGCAAAGGGGAGAAAGAGAGACGGAGAGACAGACAGAGAGAGGTGTGGCAAAGGGGAGAAAGAGAGAGACTAGACAGAGAGGTGTGGCAAAGGGGAGAAAGAGAGACGGAGAGACAGACAGAGAGAGGTATGGCAAAGGGGAGAAAGAGAGAGACTAGACAGAGAGGTATGGCAAAGGGGAGAAAGAGAGAGACTAGACAGAGAGGTATGGCAAAGGGGAGAAAGAGAGACGGAGAGACAGACAGAGAGAGGTATGGCAAAGGGGAGAAAGAGAGAGACTAGACAGAGAGGTGTGGCAAAGGGGAGAAAGAGAGACGGAGAGACAGACAGAGAGAGGTATGGCAAAGGGGAGAAAGAGAGAGACTAGACAGAGAGGTATGGCAAAGGGGAGAAAGAGAGAGACTAGACAGAGAGGTGTGGCAAAGGGGAGAAAGAGAGAGACTAGACAGAGAGGTGTGGCAAAGGGGAGAAAGAGAGAGAAGGAGAGACAGAAAGGCAAACAGAGAGGTATGGCAAAGGGGAGAAAGAGAGAGAGACAGACAGACAGACAGAGAGAGGTATGGCAAAGGGGAGAAAGAGAGAGATGGAGAGACAGACAGAGGTTTGGCAAAGGGGAGAAAGAGAGAGACAGACAGACAGACAGAGAGAGGTACGGCAAAGGGCCAAGCGCGGTGCAGCAAGACTACAGCACAAACTAATCCTGCCCCAGGTACACGGGGCCGATGGCGGGGAGAAGTGAGTGACACGGTTATGGGTCCGGCGGATCGTGGCCCGGCATGGGGATCCCCAATCATGGCGCTGCTTTTGTCGGGCCGACGTTTAGCCCCGTTCATATTGTTCACCCCGCCCGCCGCTCCCGCCTGTCTCTTACCTCGTGAACTCCCCTGATACTGTTAACCCGACAGATTGATCCCCCCCGTCCCTGAATAAACGCCAATCGTAAAGGTGAACTTTCCCACAGACATGGTCGTGATGGGGGTGGGGTGGAGGTGGGGGATGTGGTGTGGGGTGGAGGGGAGCTTACTTACTTCCGTTACCATATTACCGTTCAGTCCCCCCCTACCACCACCACCCTCTCCTTTTCGACCCCGCCACCCCAACACTCTTTAAAAGATCCGGCCACTTTCAGTTTACGGTAAAACCCTATTTTTAGCTTTATATAAACACACGTCGAACAGCTCTGCGAGAAAGAGTGGGGAATGGGTGGCGTGGTGGGGTGGGTGGGAGGGGGGGATAGTCAGTCAAGGCCTCAATTGTTTGACGGCCCAAAAACAGAACGAAGCAAATACAGGATTTTTTATTTCTTTGCGTGAAGCACCGTTGTCCAAAGTTCAAGTGGACATGTTTTATTTTTCTCTCCTTTCCATTATCTGTTGCTACTTCCATTGGACTTTGCCCAGAGGTCCAGGTGCCAGCGTTTAGAATGACGTCCTGTGTGCAACACGGAAAAATAATCCACAGTACCTTGAACATCAAATCCCGTCGTAACAACAAAAACAACAGCAACAAAACTTTGACAAGTGAACAAATATATGTTATAGAACAGAGGCCATCGCCCCCCCCCCCCCCCCCCCCCCCCACACACACACACCCCTCCCCCACCCACACACACAAACAAAATAAAGCACAAAAAAAAAGTACGAAAAATAAAAAACAGAAAAACTGGCGTTGTACTTTATCAAATGCCATACATTTCACACAGGTCAAAATCTCTTTGACAAGAAAGGAAAACAACACACCTGCTGCCATTTAACCAGGTGTTTGACACGTGCACTGGGGAACCATGACGCGTTTTTAGACCTTGGTAGAAGAGTGCACAGCTTTCAGCCAAGAGAAGATTTAGGGTCCGTAAAGAGGTCCCGTGAACCCCCAGCAAAGTCCGAAGTGCAGACATGCAGACGGCGGTATAAGCTGTGCGTGTTTGCTCTGTGTGGCTCTGGCTTGAGAAGTCACTCGGCACTGCTTTACCTCTTTTGCATGCTGGAATGGAAGCGTTGGAAGTGTCATTCTTTGTGTGTATGTGTGTGTGTGTGTGTGTGTGTGTGTGTCTTCCTCTGTCTCACTCTCTGTCTGTATGTATATCTCTATGCCTATTTTTGTCTCACTGTCTGTCTTTCTGGCTGGCTGTCTCACACACACACACACACACACACACACACACACACATTTTCATTAATTGTATGTATTAACATATCAGGTTATTTGAAATCTGCATGTTGCTGTGCTGTATAAACACAGTTTATTTCTAACGTCGTCTTTTTTCTATTATTCAAAGCCAGTGAGGCCGAGACAGTCTTTTTCTGCCTGCGCCTCACAGCAATTTCGGCCGGCCGTGAACTGATGGCCTGCCGGGGAACGTATATGGACCGTGGAACGTCGTTATGGCCAGCGGCCTATTCATGGCCACAAACTAACGTCCAGCGTATGGCTGGGGACATCAGTTCCGCTTTCAACTTTAGCGGTCGCTACGTCAGTGTAGTTCGCGTTCTGAGCAGGGGGACATTAGTTGTCTCTGCGGGCTCCTGGGTACTCCGGGGTCGTCTACTGCTTGGTACATAGGGGTAGATACATGGAGAAATTATCGCCTTTATCCATTCCGCCTTCTGCTTGAAGCAGACGGTAGAATGACTCCTGACCAAATCAAATCACCACTGACCTGCGGTCTGCCCGATCCTGTCCCGTGCACGTGGACCAAGCACGTGCCGGAGACCTGTCTCATTGCATGATTCCCTCCCGTCAGGGAAGGCTGGAATACTTGGCCTGTGCTTCATGCACTGCGAATTGCTTGTTTTACTCACTGTATGTCGTCTATCTCTCTGATTCTGTTTGTCTCCATCTACCCGTCTATCTACTTCTCTCTCTCTCTCTCTCTCTCTCTCTATCTATCTATCTATCTATCTGTTATCTATCTGTGTGTGTGTGTGTGTGTGTGTGTGTGTGTGTGTGTGGAATCTTTTTTAAAAGCAAAGTACAATGAAAAGGCAACGTACAATATTTTCTCTCATGGCCATTTCTTTCCCTACTCCATTGACGTATGTGTTGTGGGGACAAAAGAAGCGGAGGGTACTCCATTAAGACCACTGCCTCCTGTAGCTGAGCAGACTTGCCTCTACTTATTATTCTGTTCACCACTCCACTTCAGCCGGGGCCGTTGTGTTTGATCAGTTCCAAACCAGAGACCCAGACTGCACCAACAGAGCCTTCCCACCAAACTCACAGCACTGTGAAACGACTGAAATCGCTCTCATGATATGAACCAGAGGGTTCATAAGTGGCTCGAAGAAAGCACTGTACCTCCATTGTTAGCACTATTGAACAAACGCACTCGATATCTGGTTTCCATTGCTGCGGTCACCCGTCAGGCGTGGCGTCGGTGAACCCAGCATTTTTTTTTTTTTTTCATATTTCGTCATCATGGATCATCTCATTCTCAGTCGATGTGAATGATCCCAAAAGGAACATGTAAGAGAGAGAGAGAGAGAGAGAGAGAGAGAGAGAGAGAGAGAGAGACTGAAACTGTTTAGTGTCATTAACAGAAATTTCATGGGTATTGCCAGAGAAAAATAAACATTAACAAAGAACAAAGAAATGTCTCCGAGACTATTCTACACATGCAGACAACATTCGCTCACAGAGAGAGAGAGAGAGAGAGAGAGAGAGAGAGAGAGACGGACACACACACACACACACACACACACACACGCACGCACGCACGCGCGCACACACACACACACACACACACACACACACACACACACACGCACGAAGGCAGGTAGACAGACAGAGACACAGAGAGAGATGTCTTGGCGACCGTGCCCTCCTAATGTGGCGGGAAACTGCAGGGGGTGGGGGGGGGGGGACGCTTGGTGTTCTCCCTGCACAGTCAGGTCAGCCCGGGATCGACATTAACGTTGTCACAATGAACACCCCACGGCCGATTGCCCACCCTCACCAGTGGAGGGTTGGCTGGCCTCATGAAGCAGCAGGTGTACATGTCTCCCACAAAAGAGCGGGAAGCAGCACGTATCCCTGACAGCTCCCCACACGTCTGATGGCCCTTTGTGTGGCCTGTCCTGTGGAGGGGGTCCCCCGACAGTTTAGGATCACTTGGCATGGCTGTCACAGCCAGCGGTCTCTGTCACATCGTCTCGTCGCCTTGTGGAAGGAAAATTTAAAGTGAAGAGGAGGGTGGGGAGGCGGTGGCTGACGGAGACGTAAGGTTGCTTTGATGTTCTTTTGATGGTTTGAGCTTCAGCGTGTTGACCATCCACTCAAACATGTCACGTTACCAGATGGTATGGTAATTATGAATATTTTTGAACAGCTCACTTTGGTTTAAATAATCTTTAATTATTCAACAATACACATGATGACAATGCAATGCATGACAAAAGAGCATCAACAAGCTTAAAGCTTATACTGTGCTCACAACGTTGCAATTCAATTTTATCATGACGGCTGATGAATCATATTATGAATTGTATCAAATAACATTCATAAACAGTAAGTAATGAAATAATGAAATAAAACAAATAAACAAACAGTACATAATATAGTAAAATAATGCTAATACCAATATTAACATGAGAATAATGCTCACTTTCTGTCAGTGACTCTCGTTTCTCCAGCTGTACCTGACTGTGGTGTTCCTCAGGGATGTTCCTTGTGACCAGTGCTTTCTTCCTGGACACCCAGCTCCTGTCTTCACACCACCCTGTAGTCTCAGTCCCTGTCTCGCCACACTGTCTCTGATTAAACCAACTTGACACGTTAGATCTGATGAAACAAGTTACACGTTAGATCTGATGAAACAAGCTTCACATGTCTGATATAATGAAACAAGCTACACATGTCTGATATAATGAAACAAGCTTCACATGTCTGATCTGATGAAGTAAGCTTCACATGTCTGATATAATGAAACAAGCTTCACATGTCTGATCTGATGAAACAAGCTTCACATGTCTGATCTGATGAAACAAGCTTCACATGTCAGATCTCATGAATCAAGCTTCACATGTCAGATCTCATGAAACAAGCTTCACGTGTCTGATCTGATGAAACAAGTTTCACATGACTTGAATATTTATGTTTCAAATCTACTGTTGCACCTGCCTACCGAAGCAACTCCACTTGTATATTATAGACAAAGACACACACACACACACACACACACACACACACTTGGGGGGAAACGACATGAAACGGAGACATCAGACAGCAAACCGTCCCTTTTACACAGCAATAACATAACCACTTGTGGTTGCATGAGGTGTGGTTGTGCGGAAAGCGGAGTAAAGGGGATTCTGTTTAGTATTTCACTGTTCTTTTAATAGCGGTATGTGTCCCTGCCCGTGTGTGCTCTGTCTTCCCTGTGTCGCTTCCACTTCCGCTGTCTCTCTGTCTCTTTCTGCTTCTCACGTAGTCATCCTCTCTCTCTCTCTGTCTGTCTGTCTGTCTGTCTGTCTATATCTGTCTGTCTGTCTGTTTGTCTCTCTGTCTCTGTCTCTCTCATCTCTGCCTGTCTTTCTGTCGCTCTCACTTCCTCCACGTCTCTCTGTCTTTATCTACTCACTTAGTTATTACCGGTCTCCCAGTCTCTCCCTCTGTCTGTCTCTGTCTCTCAGTCTCTCCCTCTCTCTCATCTTTCGTATCTGTGTGTGAATGTGTGTGCGGGGGTTGGGTGGAGTGGGAGCTGGGTGCGTGCGTGCTTATGTCTCTCTCTCTCTCTCTCTCTCTCTCTCTCTCTTTCTCCCCCTCCAGAGGTTAGATGCATGCAGTGGCATGTGCCTCGGTTGCCAAGGTGTGCCGAGGCACGAGCATGACTAATGGGTGTTCCGGGGATACCTGCGGATGACATGGTCACGTGAACTGAACAGTCACCGTGTCTCAGAGCTGCTGACTTTGCCTGACCCACTGATGGCATGGGGGCACGCACACGTACACACACACACACACACACACACAAGCCACGCAAGTACGCACACACGCACGCTCATTGTCTATTCTGTCTCTGCCCAAAAAGTGTTTCTCCCGTCTCTCTCCTTAAACTGCCCCCCACCCTCCTGCCCCCTGCCCTGTCTCCGTCCTAAACCAGTGCCCATGTTGCCTTTGCCCTTAGCTGAAATTCAAAATTTGTCATACTTTCGGTGATGTTCGCTTTCCAGTGTATTATTATTGTTATTATTTTTACTATTATTATTATTGTTGTTGTTGTCAGTGGTAGTTGTAATAATAGTAGTTGTTTGTTTTGTTTTTTGGGGGTGGGGAGGGGGGTTGTGTGTTTTCTTGTTGTTTTTCTTGTTCAGTTTTGTCTTGCACTTCAACTTTCTTTTCATTATCAAATAATGTGTGTAGTTTCGCCATTGTGTTTGTATATTGCTTGTTACACATGAACGAGCACGATATAAGCTCAGGCTTGTTGTTGCTCAAGTTTTCTTTATTGAACGCTGTATTTCACCTTGTTTCTTGATATTAAAAAGATTTAAACCAAAATTTGTCATTTCTTACTCTACCCTAAAATTGTCCATTCTGTCCCAGTTTTAAATAGTGTCCCCGCTGTCTCTGGTCTTAAACTGTGTTCCTGTTGTGACTGTTCTAAAGCTGTCCCCACTGTCTGCTCTATAACTATCTCTTCTGTCTTCACCCAAATTTATGTTCCTGTTGTCTGAGCTCTTGAGTCTCTGGTGCGTCTGCCCTAAGACTGTTTCCCTTTAGTGCCTTTGATCAAAAACCGTGTATCTCTTGTGTCAGTCATAAAAGTGGATCCATATTGTCTGCGTTCTAAAAGTATGTTCCACTTGTCTCTGGTCTAAAACTGTGTTCTTGTTTTATGTGTCCTGAAATAGTGTTCCTATTGTCTCTGCCCCAAAAAGTACGTCTAATCCAAAACTGTCTTTGCCCAACAATCACAACTATGTATTAAAGCTTTTGGCGCGGACTGGTAGACGGAAGACAATGGGTAGCGGTGTATTGTAGCAACACATTCGAGTCTCGAATTTCTCACGGAACAAGGCTTTGTCACAGAAACCTGATCCAGTACCACACAAAACCGAGCATGGGCAAAGTAAGATGGTACAATGCAGTACAGCACTTTACAATCCGGACAAGACAATAGAATACAAAACAATGCAATCCAGTCCAATCCAAATGCAACACAACAGAGCACAACACAGTATAAAACAGTGTCATGCTCTGCAAGATGTGTATAATATGATTGAATTTCTGAGGCAGAACTTTTGAGAGAACGGGGTGAACTGCACTGATTGGTCCAGACATTGCGTCTCGCGCGCACTTGTATACCTGTTGTAAGGTTGGCTATTGTGACTGTGTTTCGCACATGCACGATAACTATGTCACAAACTGGGAAGAAGATCCTATCGCCATACTTGTTGGAGCGGTGACGTGTGCGCACAGGTAACACAGCCAGATGTGAAGTTGACTCTGCAAGTGCAAGCACATTGAGTCCTCTCCCACCAGCTCTTTTAAGTGGTGTGCGGGCCGAAAGTATAGGTTCCTCAGCACGGGTGCTGCTTATACACCGAGCAGTTACAACATTGCACTGATTGAACCTGATAGTTTGGGGATGTATCTGCAGTGACAGACAATACAAAATGACACATAAAAACATTTTCCCGTCTTATCGTCATACCGTTTGAATCTTTGCTCATATGCTTCTTTAACTACCAAGATATTTTTTTGTGAGAAACTCACTTCGCAGCTCATTGGTAACATTTAAACATTTCACATTCCCAGCCAAACAGGTGAAATACCTAAAATGCCCCGCAGCATAGGAGGGTCAGATCTGAAACTCTAAATCGGTCTCTTTGCATTATGAGCTGATTCATGAAGGCAGGGAGAGGAGGTGGGTGTGGTGTACTTGCTATGAATTATTGGAAGGCATTTTCTGTGAAGGCAGGCTGATAAAGCAGACAGGCAGACACAAGGGTTCAATCTGACTTGATTTATAGCTGATGGTGACGTATTATCACTCCGCATTGTTTCCTCCCCCAATCCCCCGCCCCGTACCTCTGTCTCTTTCTGCGTCTATCTGTCTGTCTGTCTGTCTGAATGTGTGTGTGTCTGTGTCTGTCTGTCTGTCTGTCTCTCTCTCTCTCTCTCTCTCCCTCCCAACAAGCACAGCTACGTGGTCAGATAGGTTTGACAATTTTCTTCTGTAGCCAGTGTTGGAATATGTTGCATGGTGCATTGATAGATGAATGAAAGGAATTATTATGTGTTGGGTGGCCTGTTGGTTAGTATCTTTTTTTAGTCTTCAAAGAAGGAACTTTGTTTTGTTTCATCATGAATTTTGCTTTCACTATTTCATTCGGTTTTTTTTTAAATATAATGGTTTGTTATAGATTGAAAGTATGTTGATGCATTCACCCATGTCATGAGGACCTCACGGCCAATGACATTTAAAGTGTCAGACCGTCAAAAAGCATCTCTCTCTCTCTCTCTCTCTCTCTCTCTCTCTCTCTCTCTCTTGTTCTTCTTGTGCGCCTCTTCACAGTGTTAGTCCAACCCGTCTGATGAATGACGTCGTCCTCTCCAAGTCCTGTCTGGTGCCATGGAGCATGGTGTGCAGTTGTGCAGTTTTGTTCCTCTCTCTCTCTCTCTCTCTCTCTCTCTCTCTTAGGATATAATGATTCATAACTGTCCATTGCGGGAAGGACAGTTCCTTGATTCGATCTGTTTGGTTGGGTTTTTTTTTTCTTTTGCTTCAGTCGTACATTATACCCTACTGTGGTGGTACTAGTGCTGTAAACATTGTAAATAGTAGTGCACTCTTGTCTCCACTCACGTTATGACAGCCAAGATAACAGGCCCACTAACAAGCGGTTGACACGATCTCGGACACTCACACTTGCTTCCACAGCAACAGGGAATACACGGCCCCAGTGCTCTGACAGCTGTGGATTTTCACCCCTCTCCTTTTGTGGAACCAGCGATGGAACGTGCCCCGCTCAAAGGACCAACGTGTATGGACAATAGTCGTGGCCCATTCCTATCCTCGCCAGACCTCTGTCCTTCAGCACCAACATATGTTTTCGTCTTCTTCTTCTTCTTCGTTCGTGGGCTGCAACTCCCATGTTCACTCGTATGTACACGAGTGGGCTTTTACGTGTATGACCGTTTTTACCCTGTCTTATAGGCAGCGATACTCTGTTCCCGGGGGTGTGCATGCTGGGTATAAACTTGTTTCCATAACCCACCGAACGCTGACATGGATTATAGGATCTTTAACGTGCGTATTTGATCTTCTGCTTGCGTATACACACGAAGGGGGCTCAGGCACTAGCAGGTCTGCATATATGTTGACCTGGAAGATCGGAAAAATCTCCCCCCTTTACACAACAGACCTGCCGAGATTCGAACCCGGGATCCTGAGATTGAAAGTCCAACGCTTTAACCATTCGGCTGTTGCGCCCGTCCAACATATCTCAGAACTAAGATGGTCGTCGTCGTGCTGACGGACGAACAACACATATCATAATTAATACCCTTTTCCCTCAGCAATACGTTCAATTGTGGCAGGTCCACTTCCTTTGCGTTAGCTGTGCTTGACTATGTGTGTATACATATGTATGTGAACATAACTACATGCATGTATATGAATGTGTATTGTGTGTGCGTGTGCTTATGTAAGTTTGTGACTGCCTATGTGTGCGTATGTGTTAGGGTAGCTGTTAGATACACATGTATGTTAAAATGTATGTATGCAGTGTGTGTGTGTGTGTGTGTGTGTGTGTCTGTGTGTGTGTGTGTGTTTGTATGTGTGTGTGTGTGTGTGTGTGTGTAGTCACATTTTGGTGTGTGTGTGTGTGTGTGTGTGTGTGTGTAACATTGATGTAATGTCTTATGTTAACAAAAGCGTTTTTGTAAAGCACCTGGATAGTGTGCTACATAAGTATCCACTATTATTATTATTATTATTATTATTACCTGAAAATTACTCATACTATCTTGAATGAAATCGGATCGAAGCAGTGTTTGGTTGAACCAACACAGTTCCATCGCACATTCCGCGTGGTTTAAAGAGAAAGTTAAGTGCAGTTTAAAAGATCAGGTGGTTGTTGTTGTTTTTTTGCAAAATCGGTATCAACATGTATATAACTATACGTATATAACTATATGTATATAACTATACAACGTTTATCAATTACAGAATGTTTAAACCCAATTTTGGTCAATATACTTATTTTACACTGTTGCCAACTAATTGTGTGATTTAATTCGCAAAATTCAGAACAACCAACAACACACATCCTATTAAATACAGCGTTTCAACAATTTACCAAGAAATGAAAGAATTTGTGATAATTGTTCCACTAATGATACTGCTCATGAGTTTCACTGTTTGTTTTTGTGTCAATTTTTGACAACATTAGAAAAAAATGTGTACCTACGTATTATAGAACCTGGGCAAACACTATTAAAGTTCCCGTACTGTTTTCGGAGATAAATAAAAGATTAATGTTAAAACGTAAAGCATTTGTCTCTACTATTCATGTTTCTTTTCAATGAAACATTGTACATGTATACATTCATAGGGAATCTAGTTTTCTTGTCTATTATGTAATGGAAATGGGTGTTACTAATGTGGATTTACCTGCTTGCTCATGTGAGCCTTTTGTGTTTATTTACTTTTTGACTTGCTTTGTTTTGTTTTGTTTATATGGTGTGTGTCAACGACGTTGGTGAATAATGTTTCACTGCCCACATGGAGCACGTGAAATAAACTCCTAGCCTTGCCTTAATAATCAGCGACATCTGCAGTGATCAGTAGCCTGGGTGTCACCGCGGGTGTCAGGTCTATGGTGACAAACGCCTTCTGGTTGCATTTCTCGTGACCAAAGCGAACTGACGTCAAAGCAAGAAGTCCTTAGTTGATGAATTCTTCAAACAGCCTGACCAGGTGAATGCCTTGTTTGTGTCCCTCGCCGTTCCAACACGTATTCCCCGAGACTTTGACTTGGCCACTGAAGAGTTTGGATTAAAAGTCCCATAGCATTTTTAAGACTATCGGGGCAGTGGCTTCATATCCACTGTGTCTTGCGCTCGGCCTAGGAAGGCGGGGCCCAACCCTCTCCTTCTGCCATCTTAACCTGCCTGGCCGTAGTCACACCTAGGTGGAAAGAGGAAAATCGGAGTCAAGTGCCTTTCCCAAGGACACAACACCATGCCGAAACGGGGCCTAGAACCCTGATCAGTTGTGAACATTGGGTTAGAAGTCAAACGCCTGTAAATAACCGGCTCTGTTACGGCGCAATCTTGTCATGTCTTGTCAAAGAGTGACCGTTTTAAAATACATTTTACAGAGTAATTTCAAACTGTCAAAAGGATACTTTAGGGTAACACATTTTATCCACCAGGTGATGTAGAACGATGTTTAATTTTAAGCCTAAGTCATTTACTAAGTGACGTTTTTCTCTACACTTTCTCTCATGGCTCTGTTCCCACCAACGTAACCTCTAGTCTGACACTTCGGGCCTCGTGGACTCGAGAGCCGGTGGATAAGAAGGCACCGCCCACTCCCACTGAACAGGTTGGGGGGTGAGTGCTAATAGATAGGTAATCTCCCCACTCACCCAGTGAGAGCGGACCCACTCCCCTGCACCCAACCTTGTGAACAACGCACACAACCTATGCGACGCCTTGGCAGCAGGTCGTTAATCCCCGTCTTCGCGGAGTCAAGGAGGGACTGGGCATGCCGCCAGTCTGTGTGACCCGGCTGACGTAAAGGTGTTAAAGAAGGAGGGTATCCTTTCCCCTGTGGTCTGTCACTGTCTCTACACTGCTCTGTTCTGCCAGTGTCACCGGCCTGTCGATGTACACTCTGTACTGCTCTGACATTGCCACTTCCTTGCTTCATTGTATATGATTATCAGCAGCGTCTGGCTGTGACAGTTGGAACAGGAGGCTACTGCTATTGTCAGTCGTGTCCAACCATGACAACCAGCACAGAAGAAGAGGCAGCCGACTATCTGGGCAATAATTTGATTATAGTCGAGTGTGCCTTCCCGCGTTATATCTGCACTCTCACGGTCAATGGGGCTTTAGAACAGTCGGCGTTGGAATGGTCCCAAAAGGCCAACTCGCCTAAAAGGCTGCAGCACTAAGGGCTATTGTAATAATGCCCTATAGTTTGGCTGTCTCCGTCCTTCATAAAAGACTGAGCTGTGAATGAATTCCCATTGCAGCGGAGAAAGCATTGGTCTTACAGTATTACAGTCCTCGTTTTGCTGTTGGCCCCAAACTGTGAGCTTATGTCAATCCCTGATATAAGCCTCGCGTTGCCTGCTATGTTTCCTACTTACTGCAAGTAAAGCTTGCACACGGTGTACTGCGCAGCGAAAATAACCGAACAGTTCCATGTATAGCTTCAGCTTGTCTAGTTTTGCCGAGACGTACAGATCACACCTGATAGTATTGAACCGACTGTGGAAAATCCTGTGTCCTGTTTGACAGTGATTCAACAGGCTGTTTTGAGTTGGGAGATTATATCGTGATCAGGTCGGTGAATCGAGCTGACAGTGAGATCAATTGCTGATCGATCATGTACTGCGTCACCTCTGTGAGTCATTGTTGACACAGACAGAAGGAGAACGAGTTAGAGAGTGTCAGGGTTGGTGGATCTTAGACCCTGTCTTGGAGTCACTTTCACACATTGACAAGCAAACAAGCACACAAACAAGCAAGCATACTGACACAACACACACACACACACACACACACACACACACACACACACACATACATGCACAAACACACACACACGCACACACACACACACACACACACACACACACACACACACACACACACACACACATTCTAACTCACAATCGCATACACACGCGCACGCATACATAAACATATGCACACACGCACCCCCGCGCACACAGACACACAGTGACAGACAGACACACACACACACACACACACACCACATGGGAAGCGTTTACGTTATACACACCACAATATGCGTTGAAACAATACAGAGTTTTACTGAATCAGACACATGACAAGTGTGCAATGGATTTTGATCCAGATTGTAATCAGTTTCTGGGACGAATATTGAGCGATTTTTGAATGGTTAGAACGCTGGATTCTCCCAGGAGTTTCCTCAGTTCGATTCCCGGTTTCGGCGCACCTGATGGGTTAAGGTTGGTGATTTGTTCCGATGTCACCGATACATGTGCAGACCTGCTAGTGCCTGAACCCCCATCGTGTGTATACGCGCGCAGAAGATCGAACACGCACATAATTGTAATTCATGTCAGCGTTCAGTGGGTTATGAAAACAAGAACATACCTAGCATGCACACCCCCGAAAACGGATTGTGGCTGCCTATATGAAGAGGTAAATTAAACGTCCATACACTTACAAAGTTACATCACTATATGTCTGTGTGAGCGTGTGTGTGCAGATGTCTCCGTGTTCAGAAAGCGCTTAAAGTCAGATCTCTGACCGCGGATAGGCGCTATATAAGTATCCACATCATCACCATCTGTCCATCTTTTTTTCTGTTGTTGTTTTCATTTCCATTTGTCAAGGTACATTTTTCTGTGGATTTTGCTTTGGAAAATATTCTCTTGTATCCGCTTTATTCCTTTTTCGTCTCAGTCAATTAGTGCATACATGTATTTGCGGTCTTCTTATATCGTTTCAACCGACTGACTAACACCCGGACCACCGTTTTCTGCTGTATGGGAGAGTGAAGAAATCCAGCTGGTGCTTAATGGAAAACAGCACTAAGATCTCGCTTCGACAGCGGACAGAAAATCCCCGGGGGAAAGAGCAGAGAAGTCAGTTGTGAGAAGAATGTCATACACCTCGGTGTTTCGTCATGTCACCACTCTGCACCAACATTTTCGCTCTGTCAGCTCAGGTTTGCACGGTGACTAGTGTTTGAGGATAACGTCATCTGGTGGATAAGGAACGCCAAACGCTCAACCTCGCGTATCATCAAGTGGAGAAATGTTATACACACACACACACACACACACACACGCACGCACATGCACGCACGCACACACACACACACACACACACACACAGACATACACACACACACACGCACGCACGCACATACACGCACGCACACACACACACAAACGCGCGCGCGCGCACACACACACACACACATACACACACACACGCACGCACACACACACACACACACACACACACACACGCACGCACGCACACACACGCACGCACACACACACACTCACACTCACACACACACACACACACACACACACACACGCACGCACGCACACACACACACACACACACACACACACACACAGCTCCCCGCCCCGCTCCCCCACTCCCAAACACACACACGCAACTCCCCCTCCCACTTATACGGAGAGAGAGAGAGACGAAAGAGCAGAAAGAGACAGACAGACAGACGGACAGACAGAGGAACAGAGAGAGAGAGTCAGAGAGACAGAAAGAGACAGACAGATAGAGAGACAGGGAGAGAGAGGGGTGGAGGGAGACAGACAGACAGAGAGGGAGAGAAAGAGACAGACAGACAGACAGAAAGAGACAGACAGAGACAGAGGCAGGGAGAGACAGACAGACAGAAAGAGACAGACAGATAGAGAGACAGAGAAAGGGAGAGAGACAGAGAGACAGACAGACAGATACAAGGACAGAGAGACAGACAGACAGAGACAGACAGAAAGACAGAGAAAACAGCGTCACGACAGACTGAGAACCGGAGACGCAAACCATTTTGAGTTTCTGTATGAAACGCGAGACGGGTACAGGCTTTGAAATAGAGGCGGGATGGAGGAGGTGACAGAGAGACCATCAAGACTGCCTGGATAAAAAGAGCCTGTCATTCCGACACTTACCGGGAACCAGTGTCTCGGGAGTCCGCTCTTTGTTCAGGTGACAGTTTCCTGTCCTCACCTGTATGCACGGTGTACCTGTACCACACTGACTCACCTGCCGGTGTGTATGAAAAGGGATTGTAAAGGTACCGATCCAATACCCGGCACTGTCACACATCATTTTCAAGGCAGCCCTATTGCAAATAACGCCACTATACGGAGTATCTATGTGATGGGCATCCAGACATCTTTTTGAATTTGGGCATGCAATGCCTTGCGTTGAACTGAATGTCACAAGACTCTTGGCCAATTTGACCATGACGTTTCTGGCTGGTGTTATTAATGATCATCTGACATTTCCCTGCACTCTGTTCGTTTTGACTTTCCCTGTGTACGATCAGTTTTTGTGGCACACTAGGTTGACGGGACTGTTTATCTAGACATGTTTTCATCTCTCCCCCAATGGCCCCTTTAGTCCGACTGGATAATGAACGTGACTGGATCCCATTCACCAAGACCGAATGGACGCCAGAATACAGGAATAGCCTTGTCTTTAGCACAGTTTGGTTTTCAGCATCAGCGTGGAAAGTAAACGCACATACACAGACACACCACACAATCACACACACACACACACACACACACACACACACACACACACACACACACACACACACACGCCCCCTCCCAACCCTTTCCCCCCTCACTACCCCACCCCACCCCACCCGCCACACACGCACACACACACACACACGCCCCCTCCCAACACTCCCCCACACTACCCCACCCCCACCCCCGCCACACACACACACACACACACACACACACACACACACACCTGCCTGTCCTCCCGCCCAATGCACACGCAAAACTAAGTCCAACTAATTCGACCAAACACATCAGGGAAACGGAGAAGTAGATAAAGTAGATGATTATGGAACTGTTTTAGTGAAGCCACAGAACAAGGACATCAGATTGAAGGAGAGGCAGATGGACACAAAACTGTTTCAGTGTGATGACAGATCGAACGAAGACATTATATATGAGAGGTAGACAGTTATAGAACTGTATTGAGTGACCAAATGAGTTAAAATGGCTTGAGATATACGGGTAGATGGGTGGTTACAGACCCGTTTTAATATGGCCACACATCGAGAGGTGAATGGTTAGAGAACTATTTTAGTGTGGCCACAGATCAAGCAATGGCCTCTTATATGGAAGGACTGGAACAATGCCATCACGTAAATATGGAAAGACTAGATGGTTACAGAAGCATTTTCTTGTGTAGCCACAAACCAAGACCATCATATTTAAGGGAAATACTGGTCGCAGAACGCCCCCCCCCTTCCCTTTTCTTTGTGTGTGTGTGTTTGTGGTGGAGAGAAGAAATCCAGGACCTGGACATGAAGTAGTGTAGGAAGAAGCACATGGCTGCACAACCGTTTTTATTGTCGCCATGGAACAAAGGGCGCCTCACCCTCCCAATCCACCCCTGCCCCTTAAATGAAGGGACGAAAGCGGTGGGGGAGAAGGGTGGGGGAGTTGCAGAGGCCGTAACGCACCTACATCGCTTCATCAAAGACAGCACTGGCGATCCTGAAAACAGAACAGTGGAGGGTGTTCTTTAGAATCTTTTTAACTTGATTCAAAAATATATTTGAACTGAATGAGACTTAGTTGAATTGGTCTTTTGACGGGCGCAATAGCCGAGTGGTTAAAGCGTTGGACTTTCAATCTGAGGGTCCAGGGTTCGAATCTCAGTAAAGGCGCCTGGTGGGTAAAGGGTGGAGATTTTTCCCATCTCCCAGGTCAGCATATGTGCAGACCTGCTAGTGCCTGAACCCCCTTCGTGTGTATATGCCAGCAGAAGATCGAATACGCACGATAAAGATCCTGTAATCCATGTCAGCATTCGATGGGTAATGGAAACAAGAACATACCCAGCATGCACACACACCCCGAAAACGGAGTATGGCTGCCTACATGGCGGGGTAAAAACGGTCATACACGTAAAAAGCCCACCCGTGTACATGAGAGTGAACGTGGGAGTTGCAGCCCACGAACGAAGAAGAAGAAGAAGAATTGGTCTTTTAAACATTGCTTAAATTGGTCGACCTTCTAACATTATTTTGGGGAAGAAGCTCCGGGCTTGTCCATATACCAATCATTTGACATGTGCACACAGTCATTGCTGTTGTGTGCACATGTCATATGATTGGTGTGAGGACAAGGCCGGAAGTTTCCTTTTCAAGGAAGTGTCTGGGTTTGTTCAAATGTAACTTTTATTAACCTGTGTGCTGGCTGAATTGGTAGCAAAAGCTGCATTGACTTGAGGTTGTGTCCCTTGTACATGGAGAGAGTTACCACTCTTTATTGTTTATTAATCCTATACTTTCCTGGCCTCATTCTTTGATTTAATTTGGGGAGGGTTCTCTTCAATTTTGGTTTAAGAACTGACCGGAATTCACCCCTGAAATGGCCTCTGTGGAGTCGGCTGGGTTAAAAGCAACATGGTTTGAACAGCGGAGGGAGATGGGGACAGGGGTGCTAGGGGAAGGGGGTGGGAGGATGAGATTTAAGGCGGCGTGGGTTCTCCATCAAGTCTCAGGAACAGACTTCTTTTGTGTCACTACCAAACTGCGACACTTGACTTCTGTGGGGTTTAGCACGTTGCTGTTAACATGGGACCTTTTTTCTGTGCTGTGCTGTGCTCTGTGTGTGTGTGTGTGTGTGTGTGTTAAATGAGGCCAGAAACATTACTGTTGAATAGGGCCATAAATTATCTGTGTCCTCTGTGTGTTTGAGTCTGAATGTGTGTGTGTTTGTGTGTGTGTGTGTGTTTTGTGTGTGTGTGTGTGTGATGTTTTTGTGTAATGTGTGTGTGTGTGTGTGTTAAGTGTGTTTGTGTGCGTGCGTGTGTACGTGCGCGAGGGCATGTGTTTGGGTGATTTTGTATGTGTGCGCGTATGTTGTGTTTATGCGTGTGTGTGTGTGTGTGTGTGTGTGTGTGTGCGCGCGCGCGCGTATCCTCCTCCTCTCTGTCGTCATTCCCCTCTAGTTGCGTTTTCCCCTCTGGTTACCTTTTCTCCTCTTCATCATTATCAGCGTCATCGTCGTCATCATCAATACTCCGCATGTTGTTTCATCTGTCGCAACACACCTGTTCTCTGCATTGGTTGCCAACCTGTATAGGGGTACAAGATAGACAATGATAATTGAATTATCATTATTAGTATATCTCTGTCTCTGCCTGCCTGCCTGCCTGCCTTTCTCTCTCTCTCTCTCTCTCTCTCTCTCTCTCTCTCTCAAAAATCCTTTGTGGAAAAGTGTCACCTGTAAATCCGACTTAAATTTTGAATTTAATGCGTAACTCATGTGTTTGCTTGTGCGCTTCCTTTAGAGAATGCAGGTCAGTGCAAACTGATAGGCATTTTTTTGTTTTTATTTCAGCGAAACTCTTTTAACATGTCTTCTGTTCATTTCTTAAAACAATTAATGCAGAGCTTATATATCTCTGTGTGTGTGTGCATGCTTTACAGCCCTAGGCACGTCAGTGCAGTTGGTTGACAAATAATTGTTTCGACGATGAAACACTTTCAAACATGTCCACAGTTCATAAAAGCTGGAACGTGATACTTCAGTTGTAAACAGGGACAACAAGGCAGGGCGACATTCTTTCTAGGCTGGCGACACTGCCAGTGTCAACACCTTATTTGCGCAGTTACCGAAAGCAAGGCTCGCATCTTTGTTTCGTGCAGCGGGCCCTGTGTTTTGTCGTTGATCACAGGTTGTGCAGTGCGTTTGTCTCCACACTGACTGAAAGGAGAGAACGGCAGTGCTCACAGTGCAGTAAATAGGGTGTAAGAGTGGCCCGAAAGATTCTCCAGATAAGAAAAGAAAGAAGAAGAAGAAAGACACGAAGAATGCCACCGACGTTTCGTGCGTTACACACTTTATCGTGAAATCACGTTTTGTGTGTTACACGTATATTTTTCTTTATTTTGTTTTTTCTATGTACGGAAAGTATAACATCTTTGGTTCATAACATGGTATGCACCGTGATTTTGAATATATAACATAAGTGGCAAACTGGCAATATGCATATTCATGCATATGCATGGGAGATCATGCGCATTAATACATACACGTATGCATAATATGTATGTGTATATATGTATACGTGTATACACACACACACACACACACACACACACACATATATATATATATATATATATATGTGTGTGTGTGTGTGTGTGTGTGTGTGTGTGTGTGTGTGTACATACATATATAAGCAATATGTATATATATATATATATATATAATACACACACACACACACACACACACACACACACACACACATATATATATATATATATATATATATATATATATATATATATATATATGTATATACACTTCATACATGTAGTTTTAACTCTCTCCATACGAACGGCGAAAGAGACGACGTTAACAGCGTTTCACCCCAATTACCATCATCAAAATATTGCAAGCGGAAAGCTCTTATACTGAAGACGTGAATGTTGACAAAGAATACCACAATTATTCTGACGACGGAAGCTAAAGGTTGGGTCATTCAGACACCCACTGGACATCCGAGGGGTCTGTGTAGAGGAGAAGAGAGGACTGGCCGTACTGAGTGAGTTAATCTAGCCACATCCTTTCGTCAATCTTTCGTATGTTTTTGAAGCCAAGACATGTTAATATCGGACTGTTCGCAAAAGGCATGTGATTAAGCCATTTTGATGCAAATTTGTTATGGCACATGTTGTGTGCGATATATTCTATTCTAAACCGTTTTTTGCACCTGCTGCAGGAATCTTGAAATCAGGACGAGTCTTTATTTTCACACATTTTAGGGACAATGTTCTGCGAGCAATTCACCGAAGTCTAAGGCCTCTTGTGGTCGTACATTTTGTGAATTTTATTTTTATAAAATGATGAAATCTTCACTCAGTTTTAAACAATGAGCATGTGTACAATTTTCTTTCACATAAGTCTCGAAAAATGACAAGAAACCTCTGACGATATTACGTCTCCAAATAAATGCATGTTGAATGTCGATTGTTGAATGTCCTCTGGTTCTGTGTACCTGTCATATGCACCTCTGTTTGTTTTGCTGTTGGTTTTTTGTTGTTGTTGTTGTTGTTTTTCATTCAGCGTGTACGTTGCAATAATTATGTAAATTTCAGAATTGTTACCATTTTAGTTTTAGTCCATGCATTAAAAAAAAAGAGTTGTTCAAATGATCTGTTCCAATGTAAGTTCATTATGATTTTGATCACAACAGTTCGGATGAATGCTACTTTCAACAAGTGTATCACAATATGTTCTAGCTCTTCATTGTATTGTATATATATATATGTATATATATATATATATATATATATATACTGAATTTGTTTTTCACTGCTTCAACACAACCATGGCATGTGAGAAAGCCTGTATGAATTAAGTATTTATTCTTAAAAGCTCCTTAAGTTTAGAAACCCCCATTCATAATTTTACATCTCTACACAGAGGGCTGGATATATTTCACATTTGTGTGGTGTTTTGTCTTATAAACCTTGAGGTTTCAGTTCTTTTCTATTCTGTTTTTATTCTATTTCCTTTCTGTTCTATTCTGTTCTGCTCTACTCTATTCTGACTCTATTCTATTTTATTGTATTATGTTCCGTTCTGGTCTATTATGTTCCATTCTGTTATGTTCCATTCTCTTCTACTCTGTTCCGTTTTATTCTATTCTGTTCTCTCTAATCTGTTTTGTTTTGTTCTATTGACAAAGCGCGTTGGGTTACGCTGCTGGTCAGGCATGCTTGGCAGATGTGGTGTAGCGTATATGGATTTGTCCGAACGCAGTGTCGCCTCCTTGAGCTACTGAAACTGAACTGAAACTGCTCTATTATATTTTATTCAGTCCTAGTCTATTCTATTCTATTTTATTCTGATATGTTCTGAAATGTTATGTTCTGTTATGTTCTGTTCTATTTGTTATGTTTTATTCTGTTCTGTTATGTTCCATTCTATTCTGCTATGTTATGTTCTATTCTGTTCTGCTTTGTTATATATCTATTCTATTCTGCAATGTTATGTTATGTTCTATTCTGTTCTGCTATGTTCTGTTTTATTATATTCTGCTATGTGATATTCTGTTCGGTTCTATATTATTTGTTCTTTTCTATTCTTTTCTTTCATGTTCTATTCTGTTCTGTTCTGCTCCATTCTATCCTGTTCAATTCTATTGTGTTCTGTCCCCAGAAATGCGACCAGCCGATGCCGTGACTTGATCGCAGAGGTTAAGGCCGTTTTGTTCTGTTCTGTCCTGTTCCATTTCTATTCTATTTTGTTCCATTCTATTCGATTCCACCCACGGGAATGTAACCAGCTGACGATGTCATGTCTTGGTTGCAGAGGTAAAGGCAGGGACGCAGCAGAGAGGCCACCCCCACCGGTACCCGCCCCCGGACAGCGGCGGACGGGGCGAGATGAGGGCGGGGGTCGGGTACGGGGCGGCGGAGGGGGTGGGGGTGGGGAGGGCTGAGGAGGCGTTACGGGTGGCGGCCGGCGCGGGGCACGCTGAGCGCGTGATGGAACTGCTGCAGGCCGGGGCTGAGCTGGACACGGACCAGGTAAGGAGAAGGCAGCTCATGCACGCATCTATCCACCCACCCCGGGTGGGCTCTGGAATCTTGAGGATGTTGGACATTGTGGAGTGATGGCATA
This sequence comes from Babylonia areolata, assembly GCF_041734735.1. Taxonomy (NCBI): domain Eukaryota; kingdom Metazoa; phylum Mollusca; class Gastropoda; order Neogastropoda; family Buccinidae; genus Babylonia; species Babylonia areolata. Next base: position 27,408,660 of record NC_134898.1, read on the forward strand.
GTGGTAACACGTCCTCCAAGGAAGCGAGAGAATCTGAGTGGCACTGGTTCGAATCCCGGCACAATCGTCACTATTTTGCTCCCTCCCCACTAGACCTTGACTGGTGGTCTGGACGCTAGTTATTCGGATGAGACGATAAGCCGAGGTCCCATGTGCAGCATGCACTTAGCGCACGTAAAAGAACCCACGGCAACAAAAGGGTTGTCCCTTGCAAAATTCTGTAGAAAAATCCACTTCGATAGGAAAAAAAACTACAGAAAGGAAAAAAGAAAAGAAAAGGAAAAGAAACAAAAAAAGTATGGCGCTGTCAGTGTAACGACACGATCTCCCTGGGGAGAGCAGCCCGAATTTTACACAGAGAAATCTGTTGCAACAAAATAGAGGAATACAATACAATACAATACAATTGACCATCTTCCCCCCCCCTCCCTCCCCCACACCGACTTCACTCACCTAACCTCATCCAGTAGTTCTCCTTTTGTTGGGTCCAAAGAGTAGAACTGTATTGTAGGACACTACTGCTAGTACAGAGAGAGAAAGAGAAAAACAATACAATACAATTGACCATCCCCCCAACCCCCCCCCCTGCCCCCCCGCTCCCCCCCACCCCCACCCACACACACACCGATCTCACTCACCCACCTAATCTCATCCAGTAGTTCTCCTTTTGTGTGGTCCAAGGAGTAGAACTGTATTGTAGGACACTACTGCTAGTACAGAGAGAGAAAGAGAAAAACAATACAATACAATACAATTGACCCCCCCCCCCCTCCCCCACACTGACCTCACTCACCTAACCTCATCGAGTAGTTCTCCTTTTGTTGGGTCCAAGGCAATGAGTAGAACTGTGTTGTAGGACACTACTGCTAGTACAGAGAGAGAAAGAGACAGAAGGCCGGGACGGGGAGGCTTTGTCGGTGATGAATGAGTTACTGTTGTTGTTTTCTGATGGTAACAGACTGAACATACTTTTGTTTTCATCCAGCCCTTGAAAACAACAGCAACAACAATATATATATATATATATATATATATATATATATGTGTGTGTGTGTGTGTGTGTGTGTGTGTGTGTGTGTGTATACATATATATATATATATATATAGAGAGAGAGAGAGAGAGAGGTGAAGGGGGTCGAGGGGACGAAAAGGAGAGTGAAGACAAGGTGAAATTTAAGAAGTAAAATATCAAGAGAATAATTATTTTATATAAAACTCTCTCTCTCTCTCTCTCTCTCTCTCTCTCTCTGTGTGTGTGTGTGTGTGTGTGTGTGTGTGTTTTAAGACGAGGATGGAAAGAGTCAGACCTGGACAAAGAGAAAAAGTGTGTATGACAAAACAAGAGCAGGCAGAAGAAAGGAAGAAGAGACAGAGTGGTGAATAGGATTTTTTGTTTGTTTGTTTTGTTTTGTTTTGTTTTGTTATCTGTACATTTTCACAGCTCTTCACAGCTGGCAAGGACCTCTTTCAAGTAGCTCAGGATTGTTGTCGACTGACTCACAATAGAAAAACTATAAACTGTCCTTTATGTACACATTTATCGCGGTTAGTGGTGCGATGTATTTCGATCACCAACCATCAAGCCTGATCAAGCAGAAGGAAATCGATTAATCGACAGGTCCAGAGCAGGCAACTGCAATCTGCAGCGAAGTGAGGCTTAGTGATGATCATCACAGGTGGTTCTGTCACACAAAGGTCACAGTGATGTCTGTACTGATTAATGCCCCATTGATGACACGTGGGGTTAATTGACCAGTGACACACCTTGCCATCACGATAAACAGCCAAGACAAAGGTACCAGCGTATGACGTGGCTTCTTTGGCGGTCTTTTGAAGAAGGTTTAGGTGTACGGTGTTTTGTTGTCATTGAAGGTTTGGGTGTACGGTCTGTTGTGTTCACTGAAGGTAGTTTAACTGCATGTTCTGTGTTTGTTTGTTTGTAGTGTGTGTGTGTGTGTGTGTGTGTGTGTGTGTGTGTGTGTGTGTGTGTGTGTGTTGGTGCTCATGTACGTTTATGTGTATTTGATCGTGCTTTCATATCTGTGAAACTGCATGTTTGTTGCATATCTGCTATGCATGTGTGTGTGTGTGTGTGTGTCTGCATGGTTTACATTTGTTTGCTTATTGACTCACTTGGATTTTTTTTTAAAGTGTATCACAAGTGAGTCTTGAAAGCCTTGCCTCTCTTGTTTATCATTGTGTGTGTGTGTGTGCACGCTCGCGCGCGCGCCTAGAGTTGACTTAATCATGATTTTGCGCCTTTTAAAAGTATTATTATTATTAGTAGTACTAGTAGTATTTTTATGTATTTATGTATTATTTTATTTTTTTATTTTTTTATTTTTTTTTTATTTTTATTATTATTGTTTTTTAATTTATTATTTTATTTTTATTTTTCTGTTTTTGTTGTTGTTGTTTTTTTGTTTTGTTTTTTTATTATGTTTTTTTTTCTTTATTGATTTTTTTTCTCAAGGCCTGACTAAGCGCGTTGGGTTACGCTGCTGGTCAGGCATCTGCTTGGCAGATGTGGTGTAGCGTATATGGATTTGACCGAACACAGTGACGCCTCCTTCAGCTACTGATACTGATACTGATACTTGTTTGTTTTATTGAAGGAGGTTTAGGTTACAATGTTTTCTATTCTGTGATGGTTTAGGTGTACGGTCTGTTGTGTTCATTGCAGGCAGTTTAGGTACACGGAGTTGTGCCCATTAAATGCACAGGTACACGTGTGTTGTGCTCATTGAAGGTAGTTTATGTGAACTGTCTGTTGTGCAGTTCAGGTGTATGGTTTGTTTTTTTTTTTTTTGTTTGTTTGTTGTTGTTTTTTTTATCGAAGAAGGTTTATGTTTGTTTTCTACTCAGTGAAGATTTAGGTGTGCGGTCTATTGTGTTCATTGAAGGTAGTTTATGTGAACTGTTTATTGTGTTCATTGGAGGTAGTTTATGTAGACTGTCTATTGTGTTCATTGAAGGTAGTTTATGTGAACTGTTTGTTGTGTTTATCAAAGGTAGTTTGCGTAGACTGTCTATTGTGTTCATTGAAGGTAGTTTGTGTGAATTATCTGTTGTGCTCTTTGAAAGTAGTGTAGGTGCACGGTGTCTTGTTTTCATAAAAAGTTTAAGAACATTTGCTGATTGTATTTTACACTGTATGTACATATACATCTACGCATCCACGTGGCCATGCGTGCACTTACGCTCGCTTGAGCACACACACGAACGTATAATATATCAAATTTATAAACAAACATACATAGATACATACATACATACATACATACATACATACATACATACATACAAAGGCTCTCTCTCTATCTGTCGGTGAGCATGAGCATGTGTTGAATGTGTAGAAGGTAGTGTGCGTGCGTGTGTGTGTGTGTGAGCGCGCGCGCGCGTATGCGTGTCTGTGTTTGTATGTCTGTATGAGTCTCCGGAGGCGAAGTATGGTGAACAGCGTCTGTTGTTGTTGTGCTGGAACACAAAGGAGGACAAAAGGACAGGACAGGATTAAAGGGAAGAAGAAGAGGAGGAGGAGGACACAGCACCCCCCTCGCCTCCCCCCCCTACCCCCCCCCCACCACACAATAAAGTCCACCACCACACAGCCCCTGTGTGGTGACGCTTCTGATTATTGCCAGGGCATACAATGCTGGCGACGTGTCTGTCTGTCTGTCTGTCTCTGTGTCCTCTCCCACTGATCCCTATAGTCACGTGTAAAAAGGCGCAGAGCTTTCGTCACAACATGAACATTCTGTGCGGATTTAGTACGCGACTTTCATTATTTTCTTCATGTGTCTATTTGCCGAACCACCCCCACCCCCACTCCCCTCAACCATCCAGGCTTCGAAAGGGTTGTGGCCTTTAATGAATAAAACATTCTGAGTGTGGAGTCGGACTCCCTGCAGTCACTGCGTTTTGGGGCCCACTCTGCCTGCTTTACACACACACACACACACACACACACACACACACACACAAACACACACACATTGTTTAGTGTGTCTTCCTTATTTACACACACACACACACACACACACACACACACACACACACACACACACACACACACACACACACACACACACACACACACACACACTCGTCATTATTTGATTTGGCCATTCTGTTCAACGCGTAATTTGCATGTGTGTGTGTGCTTGTCTGCGCGCGCGTGTGCGTTTGCGTATCTGTGTGCGTGTGTTTGTGCGTGCGTGTGTCGTTTGCATGTATGTGTGTGTGTCTGTGTGTGTGTATATGTGCGAGCGCGCGTGCGTGTGTGTGTGTGTGTGTGTGTGTGTGCATGCGTGTGCATCTGTGTGTGTGCGTGCGTGTGCATCTGTGTGTGTGCGCGTGTGTGTATGTGTGTGTGTGTGTGTGTGTGTGTGTGTGTGTGTGTGTGTGACAGGAGGGACGCACAGCACTGCACTACGCGGCACACAACGGTCACCCTGAGCTGTGTCGTCTGCTGATCAATCATGGATGTGCTCTGGACACACAAGACTCCGTGAGTCTGTCTGTCTGTCTGTTCCTCTGTCTGTCCGCCTGTCCATTTTTTCGTCTGTTGTCCGTCTGTGCATGTCAGTCCTATGAGGCTCTGTTATTTTTGACCCGCGGAATTTTTATTTTAAAAACATACAGCACATTTCATCTGCGTATGCAGTCATTGAATATGTTGATCGCCATATCTATATCCATATATCTTTGAATTAGTGCAAAATCAGTTCTCCCCACAAAAACGTCAAAATGTAAAATTGCAGTGCAATGTTAGTTTTGCAAGTTACATTCGTCTTTAAAATGATTTCGTTTCCGGGTAGAGTGGAGTTTAACGACCTATCGGCTTCACGCCCTTTAGGTCAAGTTGTTCGTGGCTGTGGTCTTTTCCATGGGGGTGTGATGTGGTCAAGGCGTTGACCCTGATTTCGTTTCCCCGATTGCTGATTACTACAATATCTTTAAAGGTAAACTCAACACGAAGTGGACTTCTACTACTATTACTACCACTACCACCTCTACCACTAGTAGTATTTCTACTACTACTACAAATAATAATAGTAATAATAAATAGTAAAGAGTGGTAACTCTCTCCATTCACAAAGTGCACAACTTCAAGTGTGTGCTGCTTACGCTACCGATTGAGCGAGCACACAGGGAAATAAAAGGTACATTGGAACAACCCCAGACACTTCCTCAAAAAAGGAAGCGCCGGGCCTGTAATAATAAGTACTGAATCTTGTCGCTGTGTTTCTGAAGGATTCCTGCCAGCAGATAGTTTCAGTAATCTAATCGAGAGGCAATAAGACATTTAGACCCTTAATGAACGTTTTAGTTGCCGCTGAGGTCAGAAATCTGATTTGAGCTGTCTCCCTGATCTCAAAGTAGGCACGATGACGTATTTTAGAAACCTGGACTTCCATAGGAAGTCTGTCAGTAATAACTCCTAAGTCACGAGCTGCATCAGAGAAAGGAGTGTGTCTACTGTCCGTTAGACAGGGAGGGTGAAATATGTGACAGGTTGAAGAGACCTGGGATCGCTAACAAAAATACTTCTTGGACACATGGCCTTTTACAGCCATCGGGGCAGTAAATTCATATTCACTACATCTAGGGCTTGGCACAAGAAGGTGGGGACCAGTCATCTCCTTCCGCCGGTTTGATCTTCCCCAACCGAAGTCGGGTAGGCCACCCCGTTCACACCCGGGTGGAGTGAGGCGAAAATTGAGCGTGAAGTACCATCCCCAGCAGCCAAGGTCACAACACCATGCCGAAACAGGGCCTTGAACCCTCATCGCTGGTGCTCACCGGAGCAGAGTATCAGTACCTGACTGACTCCGCCATAGCGACTCAAACACCAAACTGCACAAAGGAAAAAAAAAGGGAGAGAGAGAGAAATACCCCGAACATAAGGACGGTCCACAGAAATGTCAGGTTCAGTGTCGTCATGTCAGCAAAAATGAGATGTTGACCGGAGTGGCACGACAGAGAAAAACAAACAAACGTTGTGTGCACAGAATGAATATGACAGCCCCCAGCACCGAGCCCTGGGGAGCACCGTAGAGAAAGAGGTTAGAAGGATCAGACCCGTGCCCCAGGAGCGAAGCAATTTGTTTTCTTTCAGAAAATGTAAGTCGAAAAACCAAACCCAAAGTGTTTTTATCTAAACCTCTGAGAGCATGCCACAGACGACCCAGCAAAGTAATGTGATAAATAATATCAGAAGCAGCACTCAAATAAAGAAGCGTCAAGACACAGATTAAATCGTGGCGACAAGCAAGCCATTGAAATATGAAATGGGATACACACACGCACGCTCACGCACGCAAGTACGGACATATATCTATATTTCTCTCTCTCTCTCTCTCTCTCTCTATATATATATATATATATATATATATATGTGTGTGTGTGTGTGTGTGTGTGTGTGTGTGTTTGTGTGTAATGTATATATATATATATATATATATATATATATATATATATATATATGATATACAGATAGAGGGATGTGTGTGTGTGTGGAGACAGGGAGCGAGCACTAGAGGGCTTAGTCAAATACCAGATAGTATCAGTTACACAGCGGGATATGTACATACCTTGCCATACACACACCTGAACAAAGTGGTTCAAGGCACACCTTCATTGCCCTCCTTCCACTCCCACCCCCACCCCCACCCCCCCCACTCCATTCCATTTCCCCTACTCTTCCTTCACCCCCAGCCCAAAGTGCTGTCACGTAACAGCCCATAGAATCCTGACTGAATGCCCCCCTTGAACGCTTGTGTTCACAGTTTCAATGCTGATATTCGTGTGTCGCAGAACACGAGCATGATATATCGTCACCACTGCAGAGGGGCAGGTGACGGTGGCTCGCGATCACCGCCTTTGTATTGTTTGTGGAGTTAGCTGTTTCTTTCACACTCCCCCTCCCCTCATATTCACCCTCCAGACACCCCCACCCCCTCCATACGGTGATTGGGGCAGATGATCTGTTCCCTCCACCTTCACTGTCATGTTATTTTGACACACTTTCATCGCCTTAACTGTCACGTTATTTTTGCAAACTGTCAACGCCATCACTGTCACGTTTAGTTTGACGCGCTGTCAACGCAAAGTGAAGTAGGTGTATCCTAAGATGACGGTGGTGAAAGGTGGTTAATTAACGCATATAATGGAAACTTCGTTGACGTGAAATGATGTAGATTTCACCAGTCTTATGGCAGGTGTTTCCAGCACGTTACGGTTTTATAGAGGTGGGGGGGGGGGGGGGGGGCAGGGGAGATTTGACATTGTTGCTTGGAGCGAGGGGGAGAGGGGGAGGGAAGGAGAGACCATCCAATGCATGGAGGGAGATAGGAAAGACCAGCAGGTTCAAAAGAGTTGAGGCGGGTAACGCTCAGAGACATCATTGTAACGGAACCAAGCAGAGCAGGGTGGGAGGTAGAGAGAGACTAGCCAGTGTAGGAAAGGGAGGTGGGGTGGGGTGGGGTGTAGAAGAAACCATCCAACGTCAGTGTGAAAAGACGTCAGTGTGAAAAGACCACAGTGTATTGTCCATCAGTCACTGAAAAAAGGGAGTCCTCCTGCCCTTCAGGTCGGTCCTGTTTCACGTGTGTCTGTGTGCACACCTGGGGCCTGCAGAGGAGTAAACATCCACTGAACTTCTGACATCTATCTCTGCATCAGCACTACTCAAAATTTGGCCACTGGATATGGAGTTTGGAGTTGTTGGGGGGACAAGGAGGGAGTATCGGGCACTGGATATAGAGTCTGGGGTTGTTGGGGGGACAAGGAGGAAGGAGTATCGGGCACTGGATATAGAGTCTGGGGTTGTCAGGGGGACAAGGAGGGAGTATCGGGCACTGGATATAGAGTCTGGGGTTGTCGGGGGGACAAGGAAGGAGTATCGGCCACTGGATATAGAGTCTGGGGTTGTTGGGGGGACAAGGAGGAAGGAGTATCGGCCACTGGATATAGAGTCTGGGGTTGTTGGGGGGACAAGGAGGAAGGAGTATCGGGCACTGGATATAGAGTCTGGGGTTGTTGGGGGGACAAGGAGGAAGGAGAATTGGCCACTGGATATAGAGTCTGGGGTTGTTGGGGGGGAGGGGGGGGGACAAGGAAGGAGTATCGGGCACTGGATATAGACTCTGGGGTTGTTGGGGGGACAAGGAGGAAGGAGTATCGGGCACTGGATATAGAGTCTGGGGTTGTTGGGGGGACAAGGAAGGAGTATCGGCCACTGGATATAGAGTCTGGGGTTGTTGGGGGGACAAGGAAGGAGTATCGGGCACTGGATATAGAGTCTGGGGTTGTTGGGGGGACAAGGAAGGAGTATCGGGCACTGAATATAGAGTCTGGGGTTGTTGGGGGGGCAAGCAGGAAGGAGTATCGGCCACTGGATATAGAGTCTGAGTTGTCGGGGGGACAAGGAAGGAGTATCGGCCACTGGATATAGAGTCTGGGGTTGTTGGGGGGACAAGCAGGAAGGAGTATCGGCCACTGAATAGAGTATCGGCCACTGGATATAGAGTCTGGGGTTGTTGGGGGGACAAGCAGGAAGGAGTATCGGCCACTGAATATAGAGTTTGGGGTTGTCGGGGGGACAAGGAGGGAGTATCGGGCACTGAATATAGAGTCTGGGGTTGTTGGGGGGACAAGGAGGATGTATCGGGCACTGGATATAGAGTCTGGGGTTGTTGGGGGGGACAAGCAGGAAGGAGTATCGGGCACTGGATATAGAGTCTGGGGTTGGTGGGGGGACAAGGAGGAAGGAGTATCGGGCACTGGATATAGAGTCTGGGGTTGTTGGGGGGACAAGGAAGGAGTATCGGCCACTGGATATAGAGTCTGTGTTGTCGGGGGGACAAGGAGGAAGGAGCTTCGGAGGGAACATGGGGTGCGGACTGGGAGTTGAAAATGAGCCACGTGACATTTTGGGGTGAATTCTACCGGAAATGCTGTGACCAACAATAGTAATGCTTGTGGGTTTCTGGTGTGTGTGTGTGTGTGTGTGTAAAAATGTATGTTTGGCGGGGGATAGGGGTGGGGTGCATGGGCACTTCAAGGCACTGACAATACTTTTTTTTTTTTTTTTTACAAGTTGTCTCAAAGTGTTGCTGGGAAGTCATGGTGACGTGGAGGGAGGGGGGTGACTCTACGTGGGGGAGGAAAGAGGCATACTCTGTGTGTGTGTGTGTGTGTGTGTGTGTGTGTGACAGAGACACGTGTTTTTGGATCCCTCCCCTGCAGAGCTCTTATCAGTGGAGCATTAGATATTCCTGTGTGCAGGTGTCAGTATTTGTTCTGTATTACTATGATGTATGTGTGTGCGTGCGTGCGTGCGCATATGTGTGTGTGTGTGTGTGTGCGTGCGTGTGTGTCTGTGCGTGTGTGTGTGTGTGCGAGCGAGCTTGCATGTGTATGTGTGTTTGTTCGTGCGCGTGTATGTGTGTGTGTGTGTGCGAGCGAACGAGCTTGCATGTGTGTGTGTGTGTGTGTGTGTTCGTGCGTGTGTATGTGTGCGTGTATGTTTGTGCGTGTGTGTGCGAGCGAGTTTGCATGTATGTGTGTGTGTTCGTGCGTGTGTATGTGTGTGTGTGTGTGTGTGTGTGTGTGTGTGTGTGCGTGTATGTCTGTGTGTGTGCGTGTGTCTGTGTGTGTGCGTGTGTGTGTCTGTGTGTGCGTGTATGTGTGTGTGTGTGTGTGTGTGTGTGTGTGTGTGCAGGGAGGGTACACAGCCGTCCAGAGGGCGTGTTCTCAGGGCCAGGTGGAGGCGGTGGAGGTGTGTGTGGAGGGGGGCTGCAGTATCAACGTGGCTGACCAGGTAAAGTGCTCGTATCTGCCCTTTCTGATCCATCGCCATCGCCTTAACAGCTTCCATTTCATCATCATCATCATCATCATCATCATCACTGACTGCTGTGTCTGGAATCGTTCGGTCACATAGACCTGTGGTGTCAGTTTGGCAGGAAATCGGCTTTCGTCCTCTGATCACTGTTTCACAGTCATTCCATCCACCAAGCCTTTTTGTTGACCTACGTTTGTCTGCTATCATTTTCTCACATTGCGTTGCTGACGTGTGTGGTGTGGTGTTGTGTGTGTGTGTGTGTGTGTGTGAGAGAGAGAGAGAGAGAGAGAGACAGTGCGGGTGTTTGTGAGTACGCGCCTGTATAAGTTTGTTACTGTGTATCTTCTAGTGATGTGTTTGTCTCTTTGAACTAAAACACAGCGAGTGAGAGCTGTTGTATGTATGTATGTATCGATCTATCTAACCATGTATATTATGCATGGATGTATCTGTGTGTGTATCTGTGCATGTATGTATGTGTCATGTGGGTGTAAATGGTGAGAGGAGTTAAAGCCCCATCTGTCACGTTGACAAGCTTTGTCGTGGAAAGCCGAAGATAAGCGCTCTAGGCCTGTGTGGGGCAACATTCTTCTGTCACTGCAAAGACCCGGTGTGCTTCACAGTTGTAAGATGACACGTGGCTTTTTACTCGGCTGTCCAACTACCAATGCTGGTATTGTCACCACATGACTGTGTGTTGGTGTATGCCTAACACTCTATCCCTGATGCTGGTATTGTCACCACATGACTGTGTGTTGGTGTATGCCTAACACTCTATCCTTAATGCTGGTATTGTCACCACATGACTGTGTGTGTACCATACACTCTATCCCTAATGATGGTATTGTCACCATATGACTGTGTGTTAGTGTA
>NC_134898.1:27421882-27481882 GCF_041734735.1 Babylonia areolata
CACACACACACACGCTCTCTCTCTCTCTCTCTCTCTCTCTCGCCTGCACGGAAGCATGCATGCATGCACGGAGGCAAACTGCACCTAAATTGATCAACCATCAGGACAAGTAACTGTAACTGCTGGAGCGTCGTCATATTATGTGAGAAGGGAAACATGTAATGCAGAGAGATGGGTGTCTGCACTTAGCATGCCTGCACGAGATGTTCAATCAACATGGAGACCTCGTCTGCGCGTGGTACGGGTGTGTAGGTGTCTCTGTGCGTGGGTGTGTGCATCTGTGGTTTTAAGGTGTTTGTCCTCCCGGATCCGTGAACGTTTGTCTGTGTGGTAAACATTGATGATGAGTTGTCGTTTTTTGTTTCCCTCTCTGTCTGTCTGTCTGTCTGTCGGTCTGTCTGTCTGTCTGCCTGTCTGTCTGTCTGTCTGTCTGTCTGTCTCTCTCTCCCTCTCTGTGCTTCTCTCTCTCTGTGCCTCTCTCTCTCTGTCTCTGTCTCTGTCTCTCTCTCTCTCTCTCTCTCTCTCTCTCTCTCTCTCCCTCCCTCTCTCCCCTCGACTAGGGGTCTTGGCCTATGCATCTTGAATCTCTCTCCGTCGCTCTCTGTCTGTCTGTCTGTCTCTCTCTCTCTCTCTCTGTCTCTCTCTGTCTCTCTGTCTGAGGCTTATTGACTGTAGATGATAAGAATGGAATGCTCATGTTCAAGAAAGTGATAGATTTTTTGTAGGGGGGTGGGGGGGGGGAGCGGGGTGAGGGGGGTTGCTTTAATGGAAAAAAAATAGAATAAAGTCAATGAAAATAAGTGTATGACTGTTGTGCGTCATCGTGTGTGTTTGTGTGTGTCCGTGCGTGTGTGTGCGTGCGTGCGGGTGTGCGCGTGTGCGTGATTGTGTGTGTGTGTGGACAGTACGGGGACACGGCCCTACACACGGCAGCACGCTACGGTCACGCGGGAGTCACGCGCATCCTGATCAGCGCCAAGTGCCAGCTGAACCTGCAGAACAAGGTATGTGCAGTACCTCACTGATTCCATTCATGCATCATTCGCTCTCTGTCTGTGTCTTTCTCTCTTTCTGTCTCTCTGTCTGTCTCTCTCTGTCTCTCTGTCTCTGTCCCTGTCTCTGTCTCTCTGTCTGTCTCTGTCTCTCTCTCTCTCTGGTTTAAACTTGATTTTATTCTCAAAAGCAAGTAAAGACATTGCAAACACAACGAGCAGCAACAAGCCGAAGTTTCCTCTCTCTGTGTGTCTCTCCTTGTCTCTCTCTCACTCTCTCTCTGTCTCTGCCTCTCTCTCTATCTGCCTCCCTCTGTCTGTCTGTCTCTCTCTGTCTGTCTCTCTCTCTCTCCCGTTTTTTTTATTTTTAAATCTTTCAAACAAAGACTTACTGATTGTAGGTGGCAGGACTGGTATGGCCATATATTTACTAGTGACAGATTTGCTCAGCATAGACTTTTAAGACCACATAATATTATTTGATTGAGCCATATCTTGCAATTAGAATGAACAAATATATATGGAGTGATATGTGGAGTGATGGCCTAGAGGTAACGTGTCCCCGTTGGAAGCGAGAGAATCTGAGCGCGCTGGTTCGAATCACGGCTGAGCCGCCGATGTTTTCTCCCCCTCCACTAGACCTTGAGTGGTGGTCTGGACGCTAATCATTCGGATGAGACGATAAACCGAGGACCGTGTACAGCATGCACTTAGTGCACGTAGAAGAACCCACGGCAACAAAAGGGTTGTTCCAGGCAAAATTCTGTAGAAAAATCCACTTCGATAGGAAAAAACAAATAAAAAACGGCACGCAGAAAAAAATACCAAAAAATGGGTGGCGCTGTAGTGTAGCGACGCGCTCTCCCTGGGGAAAGCAGCCCGAATTTCACACAGAGAAATCTGTTGTGATAAAGAGAAATAAAAAAAACAACAACAAAAAACAAAAACAAAATAAAATTTTCAGTAACTGAATTCAGATTTGGTATTTCTGAATTTGCGTGTCATCGACAGAAATACAGGTTTCAAGGTGAATGTGAATTAAAGTGTCGCTTATGTAACATAGACAAAGAAGACGACATCCATTTTTTTGTCAACGTGTCCTACCCTACTTGACCTCAGAAAGAAGTTGATTGATCCCATGTATCATAACAATCCCTGCAGCTTTAAACTGAACTTGTTATTGTCGTCTAGAAATGAGACTACTCTTTGTGGACTGGCTACCTATATTTACACTTCGTTGAAGAAGCTGAATGTAATGACTTCATAGTCTTCTTTGCTATTGATGCATATAATGTGCTGAATATATTCCTGTGGTATCAGTTATATTTGCAATATGTCCAACATTGTACTTGTGTCACACCTCTTCAGTAAGGGGCTTTGGCATTTATTTGAATAAAACAGTTTGTTCGTTCTCTCCCTCTCCCCCCTTTCAGGGTGAGGTTTGGCTGTACAATTATAATTTAAAAAATAATGTTAGCTGCTTATCTGTTACCCTCTGAAAAAACAACACACAAAAAAAAAAAAAAAAAAGGATGTCTTCTCATGTTTTGTCTTTTCTCTCTCTCCGTGTCTCTGTGTCTGACCGTCTGTCTGTCTGTCTACCTGTCTGTCTCTGTCTCAGTCTCTGGCTATGGTTGGATGTAAAAATCAAAGATTGTTCGCTGCTTATCTCTTGATCTCGTTAATAAAGAATTTCACTTATCTTGCTCTCTCTCTCTCTCTTTCTCTCTCTCTTTCTCTCTCTCTCTCTCTCTCTCTCTCTGTCCCTTTCTCTCTCTGTGTCTCTCTCTCTGTGTCTCCCTGTCTTTCCATTTATCAGTCTATCTAGTTGTCCATATATCTATATCTCTGTTTATATGTCTATCTATCTATCTATCTATCTATCTATCTATCTGTCTGTCTGTCTATATATCTATCTGTCTATCTGTCTGTCAAAATACATATATCGCTCTCTGGTCTTCCAGGTCATACTAATACTTAAATAGGGTTCTGTGAGTTCATCTATATCTCTGTTGAGTTCGTGATTCTGTTTGGACGCTGATGGCAGTGAACATCAAATGTGTGTATGTTTGTGTGTGTATGTGTGTGTGTGTATGTGCATGCGTGCGTACGTGTGAGCGCCCGTGTGTGTGTGTGTGTGTGTGTGTGTGTGTGTGTGTGCACAGAACGGCGACACAGTCCTGCACATAGCGGCAGCCCTGAAGCGGAGGAAGATCGCCAAGATCCTGGTGGAGTCCCACGCTGACGTCCACATCCACAACAAGGTGGGCGTGTTCACAGCCACACACACACACACACACACACACACACACACACACGCATGCACGCACGCATACACACGCACTCGCACACACACGCACTCGCACACACACACATACACACGCACACACACACACACACACACACACACACACACACACACACACACAGCAAACGCCCCCCCCCCCCCACACACACACACACACACACACACAGTCACCCACACAGGGGTGGGAGACATGCACATTGTCAACGTGTAATATAATACAAAGTGGGAAGCAAAGTGAATGTTTTCACGTTGACAAGGGTAATCTCACTGGCGTTGTCAGCCATTATCGATATCTTGCGCTGTTTCACCTGCCTTTTGTACCTGTGTGTGTGAGTGCGTGCGCTCGCGCGCGCGCGTGTGTGTTGTATATTGTAAACATATAGTGTTACACTGGGGTGTGGAAGACAAAGTTATTTTGTATGTTTGATTTTTCCTTGCTTCGACACTGTTGTTGCTTTATTCTTGCTGTCTTGTGGGTTTTTTGTTTTGTCTTTTTTCCTCTGCAGTTGTTTCGTTGTTACTGTCTTGTGCTTTTCTCCTGACGTCAGCACTAGTTGTTTTGTGTTTGTTTGTTGTTGTTGTTTTTTATCTTGCTTTCTTGTGCCTTTCTGCTGACGTTTGTTTTAATCTTGTTGTCTTGTGTCTTTCTGCTGACGTTTGTTTCAATCTTGTTGTCTTGTGCCTTTCTGCTGACGTTTGTTCAATCTTGTTGTCTTGTGTCTTTCTGCTGACGTTTGTTCAATCTTATTGTCTTGTGTCTTTCTGCCGACGTTTGTTTCAATCTTGCTGTCATTTGTCTTTCTGCTGACGTTTGTTTCAATCTTGCTTTCTTGTGTCTTTCTGCTGACGTTTGTTTCAATCTTGCTGTCTTGTGTCTTTTTGCTGACGTTTGTTTCAATCTTGCTGTCATTTGTCTTTCTGCTGACGTTTGTTTCAATCTTGCTTTCTTGTGTCTTTCTGCTGACGTTTGTTTCAATCTTGTTGTCTTGTGTCTTTCTGCTGACGTTTGTTTCAATCTTGTTGTCTTGTGTCTTTCTGCTGACGTTTGTTTCAGTCTTGTTGTCTTGTGTCTTTCTGCTGACGTTTGTTTCAATCTTGTTGTCTTGTGTCTTTCTGCTGACGTTTGTTTCAATCTTGCTGTCTTGTGTCTTTCTGCTGATGTTTGTTTCAGTCTTGTTGTCTTGTGTCTTTCTGCTGACGTTTGTTTCAATCTTGCTGTCTCGTGCTTTTCTGCTGACGCCCACACTTGTTTCGATCTTGCTTTGTTGTGCCTTTCTGCTGACGTTTGTTTCAATCTTTCAATCTTGCCATCTTGCGCTTTTTTCTCTACAGTTGTTTGTCTCTACGACGGGCGCAATAGCCGAATGGTTAAAGCGTTGGACTTTCAATCTGAGGGTCTCTGGTTCGAATCACGGTGACGGCGCCTGGTGGGTAAAGGGTGGAGATTTTTACGATCTCCCAGGTCAACATATGTGCAGACCTGCTAGTGCCTGAACCCCCTTCGTGTGTATATGCAAGCAGAAGATCAAATACGCACGTTAAAGATCCTGTAATCCATGTCAGCGTTCGGTGGGTTATGGAAACAAGAACATACCCAGCATGCACACCCCCGAAAACGGAGTATGGCTGCCTACATGGCGGGGTAAAAACGGTCATACACGTAAAAGCCCACTCGTGTGCATACGAGTGAACGCAGAAGAAGAAGAAGTTTGTCTCTACTATCTAGTGCTTTTCTGCTGACGTCAAAGGTTGTTTTATTTTTGCTGTATAGTGCTTTTCTGCTGACGTCAACCCTTGGTTCATTCTGGCTGTCTTGTGCTTTTCTGCTGACGTCAACACTTGTTTCAATCTTGCTGTATTGTGCTTTTCTGCTGACGTCAAAGGTTGTTTTATTTTTGCTGTATTGTGCTTTTCTGCTGACGTCAACACTTGTTTCAATCTTGCTGTCTTGTGCTTTTCTGCTGACGTCAACACTTGTTTCAATCTTGCTGTCTTGTGCTTTTCTGCTGACGTCAACCCTTGGTTCAATCTTGCTGTCTTGTGCTTTTCTGCTGACGTCAAAGGTTGTTTTATTTTTGCTGTATTGTGCTTTTCTGCTGACGTCAACACTTGGTTCAGTTTGGCTGTCTTGTGCTTTTCTCCTGTCCTGATCAATCATGTAGCAACTGAAAATGTTCTGCTGTGCAACAGAATGGAGGACATTAATTTCTAATGTGTCCGGTGAGACAGATAAACTGCAGAGAAGGCTCTTTTCTCCTCAAATGGTGAAAGCGAATTGAACGAATTGACTGTGTGCTGGAGAACGGTCACACGAACGATTTGAATGCTCGCCAACGGACGTGACTGTGCTGGTTGAAGAATATTGACTGTGCTGGTTAACGAGTAGTGACTGTGCTGCTTGAGGAATTTTGACTGTGCTGGTTAACGTATAGAAACTGTGCTGATTAATGTACAGGAATTGTGCTGGTGAGCGAATAGTGACTGTGCTGGTTGAAGAATATTGACTGTGCTGGTCAGTGTATTGGAACTGTGCTGGTTGACGATTAGTGACTGTGCTGGTTGAAGAATATTGACTGTGCTGGTCAATGTATTGGAACTGTGCTGGTTGACGATTAGTGACTGTGCTGGTTGAAGAATATTGACTGCGCTGGTTCATGTATTGGAACTGTGCTGGTTGACGAATAGTGACAGTGTTGGTTAACGTGTAGGAACTGTGCTGGTTGACGAATAGTGACTGTGCTGGTTAAAGTGTATGAACTGTGCTGGTTAACAAATAGCGACTGTGCTGGTTAACGTGTAGGAACTGTGGAACTGTGCTGGTTACCGTGTAGGAACTGTGCTGGTTAACGAATAGTGACTGTGCTGTTTGACTCGTAAGAACTGCGCTGGTTAACGAATAGAGTGACTGCTGATAAGCAGACGCGTCCTGGTAAACAGATGATCACTGTGTGTTGACGGGCAGTCAGTGCACCATGATTCACACTACTCTCCATGTGCCGTTGCAGCAACACGAGCGGGCGGTGGATGTAGCCAGACGGAAGGACAACCCGGAGATAGTGCTCATCATCAACTCGCTGGCCAGGGTAGGTCGTGCGAACTTTGTGAGGCCGCTGGGGTAGGCGGGTAGGACGACGGACGTCAGCCTTACGTTCCCCGAGGTTTATGTTCCCCCAAGTCTATGTTCACCCCTCCCCCCCTCCCACACCCCTCCCCACACACACACCTCCCCACCCCGCCCCTCTCGATTTTATTTCAGTCAGGTCTGATTAACCCAGAGTCTATTTTTCTTCCAGGTGTATGTTCCCCCTAGTCCACGTTTCCCCCGATTTTATATCAGTCATGTTTAATTACCCCGGGTCTGTATTCCTCCTGGTGTATGTTCCCACAGGTCTGTGTTCCCTCCCGAATTTATTTCAGTCGGGTATAATTACCCCGTGATCTGTATTCCTCCAGGTATATGTTCCCCCCCACCCCCCCCCACGCCCCACCCCCCCCCCCCCCCCCCCTACGCCCCCCCCCCTCCCGAACCGAATTTATTCCAGTCAGATCTAATTACCCCGGGTTTATATTCCTCCCGGTGTATGTTCCCCCAGGTCTGTGTTCCCCCCGTATTTATTCCAGTCAGGTCTAATTACCACGGGTCTATATACCTCCAGGTCTATGTTCCCCCGTGTCTGTGTTCCCCAAATTTACGTTTTGTAGGCCTGTGATCTCCGAGGTCTGTACTTACCCAGGTCCTGGGGGAACATAGACGTGGGGGGACTTAGATATGGGGGAACACAGACATACTTCCGGTAAGATTAGATCATGGGTAGGTCATGTATAGGTATGGATGGTATGCCATTGGTAAATGGTAACTTATTGTACATTATAATTGATCATGGGTAAGTGATGGTAGATCATGGGAAGTTGATTGTTGATAGAAGAAGGCGAGAGGAGGAGGACTGTTGTGTTTGCGCGTTGTTTTTGTTTGTTTGTTGTTGTATTTTCGAACAAGAACAAAACAGGTTGTCACCAGTACCCAGTGCAACCCTTGTGATCGTTGTAAACGTTGAGTGTGGTCACTGGTGTTGTGACAGAGTCACGCGGGCGGGGGAAGGGGCCCGGAGGCGGTGGGGGTGACGTGGGGGGAGGAGGTGGAGGTGGAGGACGGACCCGGGGTGTGTGCAGAGGAGGAGCCGCCCGCCAAGCCCGACAAGGAACGCGGCTTCTTTGCCTTCTTCAAGAAAAAGAAAAAGGTCAGTGACGGTCGTGTGTCGGGGTTCTCCCCTCGTACAGTCCTGTGTGTGTCTCTTTGAGGCCTTTGTATGTGTGTGTGTGTGTGTGTGTGTGTGTGTGTGTTGGTGTGTGTGTGTGTTTGTGCGTGTGTGTGTGTGTGTGTGTGTGTGTGTGTGTGCCAGTGAGTGCGAACGCATGCGTTCGTATTTGCTGAATTTGCAATTCTGTTTACATTGTAACTTTAGTACATGATTGATCATGTATCTGATTGTTGATCAGTTAATTATCTATTGGTTTGTTTATTTATTTTTGTTCATATGTTCGATTTTATGCATTTTTTGTTTGCAGTTCTTCAGTGTGTGTTTTTTGTTTTGATCTTGTTTGTTTTTTTGTTGTTGTTGTTGTTGTTTTTTTTGGGGGGGATGAAAGTGTTGACGATTTCATGCCTGAGACAGTGACCCTCTGCCTATCAGTCGGGTGACTGCCATGTTAACAATGAACGGGGCTGTTCATTGGTTTCCCGCGTTATGTCACGTTTTGAAATGATACTGTGACCACGTTCACTCACGACTTGCCTGCGTTTTGTGTGCAACCTTTGTTTCAGCTCTTTCCCTTTCCTTTCTTTCACAAGTATTAATAGGGATGTAAATTTATGTGTTTGAGGAAACTGCTATGTGAATCACTGTGAGGATGTTTTTGCATTAGAACTGCATTCTTTAGCCTAAAGTCATCGATAATGGTGTCTTTTTAGTGTGTAAATGTGTCAAAGACATAAAGAATGCTATATAGATAAATTGTCAGATAACCCTTAAAAAGGGTTTACTGTATTTGGTACTGAAATGGACGTCACATTAACTTAAAGCGAGTTAACACTTTGCATTGATTTCAACAAACTCAGGCAAACGGATCTGAAGGCTGTTACATATGGTTGAGTGTTTTCGTTTCTTGTAATGTTTTTTCAACCAGTGAATCGACAACATCAGAAGAGGTGTCAGGACATCAGTACTGTCTTCTGAAAGAAGCCCAGGGGACGATGTGTAACTCTACGGTCTTTAAGACAAAGATAGAGAGGGCAATGTAACATGGTCAATTACTGCTGTCCAGAGGACGATGTGTAACTCTACGGTCTTTAAGACAAAGATAGAGAGGGCAATGTAACATGGTCAATTACTGCTGTCCAAAGGACCATGTGTAACTCTGTTGACTTCAAGACAAAGAGGGAGAGGGCAATGTTACAGGGACTGTTACAGCTGATTAGAGGACGATGAGTAACTGTGGTCTTCAGAACAAAGATAGAGAGGGCAGTATTACATGGACAGTTACAGCTGATTAGAGGACGATGAGTAACTGTGGTCTTCAGAACAAAGATAAAGAAGGCGGTGTTACATGGACTGTTACAGCTGATTAGAGGAGCATGAGTAACTGTGGTCTTCAGAACAAAGATAAAGAGGCGGTGTTACATGGACTGTTACAGCTGATTAGAGGAGCATGAGTAACTGTGGTCTTCAGAACAAAGATAGAGAGGGCAGTATTACATGGACAGTTACAGCTGATTAGAGGACGATGTGTAACTGTGTGGTCGTAGGGACACAGATAGAGAGATCAATGTAACATCGTCAGTTACAGCTCCAGACGACGATGTGTAACTGTGTGGTCTTCAGGACAAAGATAGAGAGGGCAGTATTACATGGACAGTTACAGCTGATTAGAGGACGAAATGTAACACTGCGGTGTGGGGTCCACAGGATAAGGACAAAGAGGGCGGCAAGGACAAGGCGGCCAAGCAGACGGCGAAGAAGAACTTCACCTCCACCAGTGCAGGCACCCAAGGGCCCGCACCTCCACCCTCCGGACCACCCCAACCCATCCGGAAGGTGTCTGGCTTCTTCAGCCACTACATGCCGCGCACCGGCACCCAGTACTATCGGGACCTGGCCGGCAACATCAAACAGGTATTATTATTATTATTACCTTTTACGCCTAATCTTAAGCCCTAGGCGTTTACAAACAGAACACATATGTAAATATCAAAAAAGAAAATTGAACACAAGATTTCAAACATCATTAAAAATTATTCATCCCCACCCCCGCACCTACACACACACACAATACACACAAGCACACGCGCACGCACACACAATCGTAAATAGTACACAATCAAAAATACTACCAACCGATTCTAAAACTATCAAAACTCACTCACTTACAAATAGTCATTTTAGTTCATACTGGAAAGGGATGAGCTGTTGAGAATTAATCAGGAGGGGAAAAGGTGGGTCTTCAGACTGGATTTGAAAGATTGCAGCGAAGATGAGAGGCTGAGGAAGTTGATTCCAAAGAAAGGGACTTGGAATGAAAACTGCGTTGGCCATTCGTTTTGGTTCGAGCAGTGCGGATCCTAAGCATATAAGGTACCCTGTTGTGTACTGACAATCTATCCCCAACAACTTGAAACAGATAACTATTTTAACTTGACTATATACCCCGACAACATCAAACGCGTATCCTGTTTTATACTGACAACCCACCCCAACAACATCAAACAGGTACCCTGTTTTGTACTGACTATCTACCCCAACAACATCAAACAGGTACCCTGTTTTGTACTGACAATCTACCCCAACAACATGAAACGAGAACCTTGTTTTGTGCTGACAGTATACCCCCAACAACATGAAACAGGTACCCATTTTGACTTGACTATCTACCCCAACAACATGAAACAGGTACCCCGTTTTGCACTGACAGTCTACCCAAACAACATGAAACAGGTACCTGTTTTGACTTGACTATCTACCCCAACAACATGAAACAGGTACCCTGGTTGTTGTTTTTTTTACTGACAATCTACCCCCAACAACTTGAAACAGGTACCCTTTTTTGTACTGACTATCTACCCCAACAACATCAAACAGGTACCCTGTTTTGTACTGACAATCTACCCCCAACAACTTGAAACAAGTACCCTGTTTTGTACTGACAATCTACCCCAACAACATCAAAACAGGTAACCTGCTTTGTACTAACAATTACCCCAACAGCAAGTAATAGGTACCCTGTTTTGACTTGACTATCAACCCCAACAACATTAAGTATGTACCCTGTTTTGTACTGACAGTTTTCCCTCAACAACATGTAACAGGTAACCTGTTTTGTACTGACAGTCTACCCCCAACAACATGTAACAGGTACCCTGTTTTGTACTGACAGTCTACCCACAACGACATGAAACGGGTACCCTGTTTTGACTTGACTTTCTACCCAACATCAAACAGGTACCTTGCTTTGTGATGATAATCTGCTCCAACAACATGAAACACGTTTTTGTATTAACAGTCTACCCCAACAACATTAAACAGGTACCCTATTTTGCTAGACGTTTTACTCCAACAGCATCAAACAGGTACCCTGTTTTGTAATGACGATCTACCTCAACATCAAACGGGTGGGGTGCTCTGTTTTGTACTGACAGTCTACCCCAACAACATGAAACAGATACCCTGTTCTGTACTGAGTCTACCCCAACAACATGAAACAGATACCCTGTTCTGTAGTGAGTCTACCCCGACAACATGAAACAGGTATCCTGTTTTGTACTGACAGTCTACCCCAACAACATGAAACAGGTACCCTGTTTTGTACTGACAATCTACCCCAGCAACACGAAACAGGTACCCTGTTTTGTACTGACAGTCTACCCCAACAACTACGAAACATGTACACTGTTTTGTACTGACAATCTACCCCAACAACACGAAACAGGTACCCTGTTTTGTGCTGACTATCTATCCCAACAACGTTAAGTACATACCCTGTTTTGTACTGACAGTCTACCCCTAACAACACGAAACAGGTACCCTGTTTTGACTTGACAATCCATCCCAATAAAATCAAATACGTACACTGTTTTGACCTGTCTACCTCAACAACATCAAACGGGTGCCCAGTTTTGTTATGACAATGTATCGCAACAACATAAGACAGGTACCTTGTTTTAAGCTGACTGTCTGCCTCACTACTATCAAAAAAGTGGGTTGCTTTTTTGCCCTGTTTATCCAAGAAACATCAAGGAGTTACCCTTGTTTATCCTATTTACCCCAAGACCAACACGTACCTTGCTTTGTCCTACATACCTCAACAACATAAAACAGGTACCCTGCTTTGTTGAAATAATTATGCCCGAACAACATGAAACAGGTCACCAGTTTGTCCTGGAAAGTATCTACACGTCCTGCATTGAAGCAACGGCACTTCAAACTGTTACATTTGTTATGGCTGCCTGTTATGTTTGTCCTACCTGCCGAAACTTTGCTTTGTTCTTTTTAACTCAGCAACACCAAACAGATGCCCAGTTTTGTTCTGAAAATTGAATATCTGTAGATTACGGCAACTGTGAAACAAACTGTTCGCACAGTCATTTGAACAGCAGGCTGTCTGCCTGGATAAAGCCAACTGACAGCTGCCTTTAGCCGCTCATCATTCGTTTCCTTTCAGTGTCTTAGTGCCGCCCTCTGTTCAGAAACATGACACTGTGGAGAAGTGCAGTGTAGTGCGATGTAATGACGTGTATTGTACTGTTGTGTAGTGGTGTGTAGTATACTTCAATAAAGTTTAGTTTACTGTGGGACAGCGTCATACAGTACGGTGAATTGTAGTTCAGTGCAGCGCAGTTTACTGTAGTGCTGTAAAGTGTAGTGTAATGAAGTGTGGTGCAGTGTGCAGTTTGCTGAAGCGCTGTAAAGTGTAGTGTAATGAAGTGTGGTGCAGTGTGCAGTTTACTGTAGCGCTGTAAAGTGTAGTGTAATGAAGTGTGGTGCAGTGTGCAGTTTGCTGTAGCGCTGTAAAGTGTAGTGTAATGAAGTGTGGTGCAGTGTGCAGTTTGCTGTAGCGCTGTAAAGTGTAGTGTAATGAAGTGTGGTGCAGTGTGCAGTTTACTGTAGCGCTGTAAAGTGTAGTGTAATGAAGTATGGTGCAGTGTGCAGTTTACTGTAGCGCTCTAAAGTGTAGTGTAATGAAGTGTGGTGCAGTGTGCAGTTTACTGTAGTGCAGTGTAGCGCGGCACAGCTCAGTGGAGCGTGGTGTATTATAGTTCACTGTTGTGCAGTACAGTGCAGTGCAGTACGGTGTGGTGTAGTACAGTGTAGTACAGTGCAGTACAGTGTAATGTAGTTAAGTACAGTGCAGTGCAGTGTAGCGCAGTGTAGTTAAGTACAGTACAGCACAGCACAGCGCAGTGCAGTGTAGCTCAGTGTAGTGTAGTGAAGTACAGCGCAGTGCAGTGCAGTGTAGCGCAGCGTAGTGTAGCGCAACGTAGTGTAGTGTAGTGTAGTTTAGTGCATTGCAGTGCAGAGCTGAGCAGTGTAATGTGTGCAGCACAGCACAGTGTAGTATAGTGAAGTACAGCGCAGCACAGCACAGTGCAGTGTAGTGTAGCGCAGTGAGTGCTGTGTTCCAGGGTCCGGTGGGCTACACCCCAGTGTGTCAGTGCCGACCCGTGTTGCAGCACATTGAACAGACCATGGAGGACGCCAGGAAACAGCTGTACGGCCACATCGACGCCTCTCACCAGGTATCTCTACATACCCGTTCACAGCACGTACCCTGCAATGTTGTCACCACATCTACCCTCAACACCCCTTCAGTACTTGTGATATTGTCACCACACCTAACCTCAGTGCCTGTGATATTGTCGCCACAACTTACCCCCAACACCTGTAATATTGTCATTACACCTACCCTCAATACCTGTAATATTGTCACCACACCTAACTTCAATACCTGTGGCGTTGTCAACGCATCTACTCTCAATACCTGTAGCATTGTCTCCCCATCTACCCTCAATACAAATGGCATTGTCACCATATCTACCCTCAATACAAGTGGCATTGTCACCACATCTACTCTCAATACCTGTAGCATTGTCTCCACATCTACTCTCAATACAAGTGGCACTGTCTCCACATCTACCTTCAATACAAGTGGCATTGTCACAACACCTACCCTCAATACAAGTGGCATTGTCACCATATCTGCCCTCAGTACAAGTGGCATTGTCACCACATGTACTCTCAATACAAGTGGGATTGTCACCACATCTACCCTCAATACAAGTGGCATGGTCACCACGTCTACCCTCAATACCTGTGTCATTGTCACCACATCTACCCTCAATACAAGTGGCATTTTCACCATATCTACCCTCAATACAAGTGGCATTGTCACAACACCTACCCTCAATACAAGTGGCATTGTCACCATATCTACCCTCAATACAAGTGGCATTGTCACAACACCTACCCTCAATACAAGTGGCATTGTCACACCATATCTACCCTCAATACAAGTGGTATTGTCACCACATCTACCCTCAATACAAGTGGCATTGTCACCATATCTACCCTCAATACAAGTGACATTGTCACAACACCTACCCTCAATACAAGTGGCATTGTCACCATATCTGCCCTCAGTACAAGTGGCATTGTCACCACATGTACTCTCAATACAAGTGGGATTGTCACAACACCTACCCTCAATACAAGTGGCATTGTCACCATATCGACCCTCAATACAAGTGGTATTGTCACCACATCTACCCTCAATACAAGTGGCATTGTCACCATATCTACCCTCAATACAAGTGGCATTGTCACAACACCTACCCTCAATCCAAGTGGCATTGTCACCATATCTACCCTCAATACAAGTGGCATTGTCACCATATCTACCCTCAATACAAGTGGCATTGTCACAACACCTACCCTCAATACAAGTGGCATTGTCACCATATCTGCCCTCAGTACAAGTGGTATTGTCACCACATCTACCCTCAATACAAGTGGCATTGTCACCATATCTACCCTCAATACAAGTAGCATTGTCACAACACCTACCCTCAATACAAGTCGCATTGTCACCATATCTACCCTCAATACAAGTGGTATTGTCACCACATCTACCCACAATACAAGTGGCACTGTCTTCACATCTACCCTCAATACAAGTGGCATTGTCACCATATCTACCCTCAATACAAGTGGCATTGTCACAACACCTACCCTCAATACAAGTGGCACTGTCTTCACATCTACCCTTAATACAAGTGGCATTGTCACCATATCTACCCTCAATACAAGTGGCATTGTCACCATACCTACCCTCAACACAAGTGGCACTGTCTCCACATCTACCCGCAACACAAGTAGCATTGTCACCATATCTACCCGCATCACAAGTAGCATTGTCACCACATCTACCCGTAACACAAGTAGCATTGTCACCATATCTACCCGCATCACAAGTAGCATTGTCACCATATCTACCCGCATCACAAGTAGCATTGTCACCACATCTACCCGCAACACAAGTAGCATTGTCACCACATCTACCCTAAATAGATGTGGGATTATTAACACATCTACCCTCAGTACCTGTGGCATTGTCACAACACCTACCCTCAATGTATGTTTCATGGTCACCACATCGACCCTAAATACATGTGGCATACATATTTTATAATTCTAACTTTATTCCCTCTGAATCACAGCTGTGCATGCGCGTGAAAGACTGGTGTTTGAGGCCTTCGGTTTTTCTCTGTTCAAGATTAAGTGCTATGCAAATCCATTAGTATTATTATTATTGTTGTTGTTGTTGAAGGTGGACACGCACGTCGGATACGTCAAAACGCGTGTACGTGCACACACACACACACACCACAACGCAACGCAACACACACGCAACACAACACAACACACACAACCCTCTTCACCACCACCCTAGTCACGACACACAAGAAGCACGTGAAACCCAAGTTTAATAATCTGGTACAGCGTGTGTCTTCCCCCGCCCAGGTGCTGCAGGACCGGATCGAGCAGCTGGACGTGCAGATGTCGCAGCAGGCGCACACCCTGGACCCGGGCACCAGACAGCGGCTGGAGGCGGAGCGGCGGGCCTGCCAGGCGGCGCTGGACAACCGCCTGCAGCACGAGCGGCAGGCCGCGCAACGCCTCGTGCAGAGCTTCGGGCAGGAGCTGCACAGCCAGATGATGCAGGGCTGGCTGGAGGACCGCCTCTCTTCCTACGGCCACTGTCTGGACCACCACCACGACGACTCGGCCCTGCCGCCCAACCACATCTTCACCGCGGACGACGACGCCAACCACTACTACTACGGGCCCAACGGCGGCAGGCTCTTCCGCTCCCGCTCCGACGAGACGCTGTCGGCGTCCGACAACAGCGGCCGGGGCAGGAAGCGGCACTTCTACGAGTCGCGCAAGGCGGCCATGGAGCAGATCAGGGGCTGGAAGGTGCCGGCGGGTGGAGGCAGGAAGGGCGGCGCCTCTGGCAGGAGGAGGGGGGAGCGGGGGGGTCACGGGGCGGAGCCCGTGGATGGAAGGGACGGCAGAGAGCGGGACGATCAGGCGGACAAGGCTGGGGGTGGCGGGGGTGGCTACACGGGCAGGGTCATCACCGTGGCAGCGGACGTCCACCATTCGTGTGACCGTCTGGCGGACACGGGTTCCCCCAGACCCGGAGGGGGGCAGGAAGGGGAGGTGAGGATGGGGGGTGTGGACAGGTGGCATCAAGCCACCCACCAAGCCGCTCCTTCCAACAGACAGCCGTTCTCCGGTACGGGTGGGCGTCACTCCCCTGCCTTTGAGACCCTCGCCCCGCCACCCGCACACTTCCTGCCGCACGCACACCCAGCACAGCCCCCCTCATACCCCGCTCTGCCACACACCAGGCAGCAGCAGCAGTGGGGAGCTTCTTTAGAGACTGGCCAGATCCTGCCAGAAGCACAGCCGCAGCACCCAGCTCTTCACCACAGCACGAGGGAGGGCGGGGTCTATGAGCGGTCTCGCCCTTCTTCACGTCAGCGTCAGCAGCCCAGGGACAGGGAGGACCTGGCCCCGGCACACAGTGCCCCAGAACAGAACGGTCCCGGGAATCTTGTGTCCCCCGGCACGTGGAACTCTGGCCAGCGAGGGAGCCAGCGGCCGCAGTCTGTGTTCACCGGGGCCGGGCCTCACTCCCGACACAGCGTCCGCATTCCCGAGCAGCAAGGGGCGCGGCGGTGGCAGCACGCGCGGACCCGCTCCACTGAGGGCTTGCTGGACGCTTTGGACAGTGGTGGAGACAGGCAGCGAAGCAGGAGTGAGGAGCGGGTGTTAGACCCCGACACAGGGGCACGGCACGGGCAGCAGCAGCAGCACCAGCAGCGTCTGGCAACAACGGAGGATCGGTCAGGGTATGTGACTGATTCCGCCATGAGGAATACTCATCTCTATCATTCGGACCATCGCCGTGTTTCTAATGACCCAGGTGTACGGGCGTCAAGGCCCAGTTTCTCACAGGGCGGCCTGGACAGCGGCAACAGAGACCAGTCTTTGTGGCATTCCAGGTTGAATATGACACAGCCGTCACCCAAAGAAAGAACTTCATACGCTATGTCTCACGTAAACAGTGACAGAAACATAACTAGTAACCCAGGCTATGTTCAGCAGAGTCAGTCATCTCAAAGGTCTTCCTCCGCACACCACCAGGCTTGGCCTCAGTCCTTATCCCAGCGTCTCTCCTCTGTGCAGACTGCTGATCCGTACAGCGCTAATGACAGAACGCGACCGAAAACTCCATCAGACCCAGACAGTGTACCCTACTCTCAGGTGTTGATGAGAACGGACCAGTTACCTTCAGGTGAAGGTACCCGTGGTCAGGGTCAGGGTCAGGGGTCATCGGAGGGCGGTGCCCCTCCACAGTCGGAAGGCAGTGAGGACAGCCCTCGGCCCCTGCAGCACTTCAGCACGTTCAAGCCGCTGTCTGACCGCGTCCTCCTGCAGGACACGCGCTGCACTCCGCGCACAGACAGCCCTGCAGGCCGGATGTTGGACAGGGGTGCACAGGGGAGAGAACCGAATGTCGCCTACCGCAACAACCCTGCTCATAGCGGCTCAGCGAGGACGTACGGGGGACAACTAACTGATGTCCACAAATCCAACCCCAGTCTGAGCCAGGATGGCGAGCTGTCGCCACGAGAGCCGATGTCCAGCGGTCACTACTCAGTGACCGCGGCCTGCCTGCGGCACGGGAGCCTGTCTTCCTACAGCCCCGTGGAGCAGGGCGACAGCAAGGAGGACTCCACGTGCAGCAGCAACCAGGACTCGGGCTACAGCAGCCGCATGATGACCGGACTCCATGGGCAGGGGGGGCGCGGTGGTGGTGGTGGTGGTGGTGGTGGCGGGGCCGGGGGGGAAGGGAGGGGCCTGGACTCCAACACCCCCTCCTCCTCCTTCAGCACGGACCGCAGCCTGTCGCTGGGCACGCCCAGCACTGCTGGCTCCCCCTACCTGCACCTGGTCGGCCACTCCTTCTCCGACTACGTCCCCATGGGATGCGACTCCTCTGCCCAGCCACCCAGCGACAGACCGGCGAGCAGAGCCCCTCAGACGGACTGGCAGAGAGGCGACAGACAGCCAGGCCAGCAGACAGACTATCAGAGAGGCGACAGACAAACAGGACAGCAGACAGACTATCAGAGAGGCGACAGACAAACAGGACAGCAGACAGACTATCAGAGAGGTGACAGACAAACAGGACAGCAGACAGACTATCAGAGAGGCGACAGACAGCCAGGCCAGCAGACAGACTATCAGAGAGGCGACAGACAGCCAGGCCAGCAGACAGACTATCAGAGAGGCGACAGACAGCAAACGGACTGGCAGAGAGGTGACAGACCCGCAGGCCAGCAGACAGGGCGTGCGGTGAGCGGTCCCGGCGCCCAGACAGGGCCTGGCCCCAGTGCCAGCAGTGTGCAGCGCCAGGTGCAGAGCTGGTACCACCACAAGCTGCTGGAGGCTGCCCAGCGTCTGCGCCACAGCCAGCAGTACGGGCAGTCCGCCGATGATGACATCTACCGCGCCTCCTCCGCCGCCGGCATCCGCTTTGACCCTGTGCACGGCAGTGATGTTTGATGTGTCTGACGACATAATCTTGATGTGTGACGTTTCTTTAGCGGTGATGTGTGACGTGTCTGATGACAGGGCAACGATGTGTGACGTGTCTGATTTTCATGGCAATGATGTGCGACGTGTCTGATGGCATAGCAGTGATGTGCAACGTGTCTGATGACGTCGATGTGATATGTGACATATCTGATGACGTAGAAGTTCGGTGTGTGATGTGGTTGATGACATGGCAGTGATGTGTGATGTGTTTGGTGACATAACAGTGATGTGTGTTCTGATGGCATAGCAATGATGCATGACGTGTCCGGTGGTGTGAAAGTGACCTGTGATGTAACTGAAAACATGGCAGCAATATGTAATGTGTCTGGTATGAAAGTGAAGTGTGATGTATAATCATGATGTCACAGCAGCGATGTATGTATGATGTGTCCAGTCATGTCGGTGATGCATAATGTGTCTGATGACATGGCAGTAATGTGTTACATCAGATGGTACTGTCAACTCCTATATGATTTAGTACTGACCTTTACACATGTAGACAGTGTGTGTTCCTGACCTGCCCAGGAGAAATTTGTCAGTACATACAGCCAGTCAGAAAGGTACACAATACCACTAACCAATGCAAACAACTGGAAATGGGTTCAGAAATTTTAATTCGTATTTCATTGTATATGATGTACACAAAGGAAAACCACATTCCTTGTTGTCTTATAACCTGTGCTACCAGCACTCGGCAGCCAACTACATATGTTCAAAGACTCTTATGTGAGAAGTTTCATTCTTGACATTTGAAAGCAGTGTAGCTGCTTATCAGACAAACATACACTGTCAGATCAGTACTGTGTACACATTACAATGCATGTACTGAAAGTGGTTACTAACCATGACTGCTCACATATCATGTACTTAGTGATTACTGACAGTGATTACAGACCATGTGCTGTTTACAGACCATATCAATATACTGATCACAGACCTTGCACTAAACATTATTACAAACCATGTACTGAAGGTCATTACAGACCATGTTCTGAGTAAAAACCTTGTACTAAAAGTGATTACAAACCATGAACCGATTCCAGACCATGCACAAAAATTGACTACAAACTATGTACTGATTCCAAGCTATGTACTAAAACTCATTACAAACCATGTACCCATTCCATTTCCAGACCATGTACTTACACTGACTGATAGAAAACAGGCAGCAGCCCAAAAACTGACAGACTCACTTTCAGTCTGTCTGTGCAGGTCAACTTTATATGAGATTCAGTGTTGTAGAGCTGTTTTTTTCCTGCTGCGTGAGTGAGTGGGGATAGCAGTGAGTGTGCACACTGTGTACACTGGCAGGGTGTGCACACCAGGGATGACTGTGTACAGGATGACACTTGTCAGATCATGAAGTCACCGGCATGTGTCACAGTGTCACCCAGTGTGCATGCATGTCTGCCAGTCTTCCCAGCCAGTCTTGTGTCATCCTGTGTTGGTGTGCTCCATGCTGAAGTCTGTCACTCATCCCACAGGTGACTGGACCTCTATAATTCAGATGACTGAACTCGTGTGGATTCCAAACTAAATTGTCAAACCCTTCAATTGTGACATATTTTAATTGCATTTGATTTAAAGACATCATGCTTAATTATTTTTGGATGCTATTTAACTGTCAGTAGAATGTTATTTATTCAAGATTGTCTTCTTTGAGCAAATGGCATATTACGGTGTCTGCATGTCCCAGTGTTGCTTTACTTGTGACCCAACTGATTGGAGCATGTTGTGCTGCCATCATCTGGAGGAATCAGTGACATTTGATTGACATGTCATAAGAGTTTTGTGAACTGTCACTCATTCTTGTAGATGATGTTGTTTTGAATGCTTCCAAGTAAAAACAATGAACTGATTTTAAATAACAGCATTTAATTGTACAGAACACAGATATTTTTTTTCTTAACAGATTTAAAACATTATCAAAAGGAAGTCAACCACCTCCCTCTCCCTGACTTCCGGAACAAACAGCAGCTCACGAGAGTGAGAGGTGAGGTTGACTCATAAACAGAAAGTGAGCAAAATGACTTTTGCTGATGTGCCTCAGGCAGTCATTGACAAAGTGGGATGGCTTTGACAGCAGAAGTGTACAAGTCTCCATAGATAAAGCTGCAGTCAGTAGATGTTAAGAGAATGTGAGGCTGCTGTGTGTTTCGCATGGTTTCCATACAACGAAGTCAGGTGAACTGTCTGACTAGAGTTTTATGCAAGTTTCATGAATAATCTGTGCTTGAGCAGTACGACTGTGACGTTTTACATCCCAGGATTGATACGCTGGCAGTTCGACACCACAAGTGCTTAGTTTACACACATTTGTGATACTTTGTTTTTTAATTGTAATATGGTGAGATATAATAAGCAGTATTTTATCCAAGCTGTTTGGTATATGTGTGTTATATGGGTGAATGTGTGACCTTTCTGTGTCGTGATGTGATAAGGTGCTGGTGTGGCAAAACATACATGCCATACTAGAAGGAAGATATGAAAGCATATCTTATAAATACACACACACACACACACACACACACACACACACACACACACAATACATTTGCATGAAGAAGGTGATCAAAGGAGAAAAAACTGATAATATTCTAACTTGATATTGTAACTGGATGCAGATAAATGTTATAATTTGTTGGAAAAAAAACTTTTTTTATAAGTTAGGGATGAATATTGTGTTAGGTTGGAGATAAACAGTGTAAATAAATATTGTAATAGGCTGAACATAAATATCATAATATACTGGAGATTAATATTGTAAAAGATTGGAGATGATTGTTGTAACAGATTGGAGATGACTGTTGTAACAGATTGGAGATAAATATTTTGATATATTGGATATGAATAGGTTGGAAATTAATACTGCCATCATTTAGAGATAAATATTGTAGTATGTTGGAGATGAATATTGTAATAGGTAGCTATATAGTGTAATATATTGGAAATGAATATTGTAACAGGTTGGAGATAAATATTGTAATATACTGGAAAAGAATATTGTGATAGGTTGGAGATAAATATTGTACTCAGTTTGAGATAAATATTGTAATATATTAGAGAAGAATATTATGATAGGTTGGAGACGAACATTGTAACAGGATGATAATAGGCATAGTGAGCATGTGTATGGGGGAGGTCTGGATGATGGTGGGCATGTGTCAGTGAGTCAGAGGATTGGGTGAGAGGTGGGGGAGATGGAGTGGAGCACTCTTATCATCTCACAGATAACTGAAAGCATTCTTTATAAAGATTACTGAGGGTAACACCTTAGATTATAATGCACACAATTATATGATCAGCTGGTGAAATTCAACAAAGATACAAATACATTTTATTACATCACAAACAGAGAGTTTCATCAATCAAACAAACAAAAAACAGAAACAAAAAACAAATTGCAAAACTGGGAAGGCAGCAAGCCCAGAGCAAAGCCTCAGAAGCTGGTGGAGAGAAAGAGAAAACAGAGAGACTGAAAAACAAAATTACTTTTTAATCTTCAAAATATATACTGTATTAAAAAAAATGTTTGTATAAAAGTGGCACAAGAGAAATCATTATCGTTCAATGCTAAGCTGCGTCATATTAAAAGATCATAACACTTGAAACACACCCAACACTGGAAAATATAACTATTATTTACAGCATCACATTCATAGAAACCCAGTGACAACCGACCACCATCAGCACAGTTTTACATGAAGAGCTGTTTTCACAATGACTGGGTTTTTTTTGTTTTTGTTTTTTCCACATGAGATATGGTGTACTATGGATTCGTCTGATCGTTTTGACACCTCCATCAAATCGAAACTGACAGCACTTTCTGTGACTTATCATCATTGCTGACACCTTATTCCTGACTGCCTGGCAGACGATTCCACTGTGAACAACAGTCCACAGAACAGCTGGTTCCACCCCACACATGTCCAGGTGTGATAGGAACTGGTCGTTTTATCTCACTGCAACTGCTGGTCAGGCAGCTACAGGTGCTTGTGTCAATGAAAACTCGCACCAAAGCGACGGATTTTAATGAATCAAACATCACCAACTACATTTTTTTTGTGATTCCATAACTTTTCCTTAACTGGCTTCAGTTCTCAAAATCCATGCCTGATTTTTTTTTTCAATCCAAAAATTTCTAAAAAAATCAAAAACTTATTCCACTTCATGATGATCTGTAGAATCATACAGAACAGAGATGGCAGTCAAGTAAAGCACCCTTTCATTCTGACACCACCAGGTTTCTGTGTGAAAAAGACTCCCCAGAGCCAAATATTTTACACTCATCACTCTCAGTCAATCAATTAGATTCATGTCAAAACAACACAATGGACTTGTTCACTTCAAACGTCACCATGGGATGAAGATCTGTCATTGTTCTATTGTGTGGGAAACTGACTGCAGCTGTCAGTCTTTGTTACAATGTGATAAATGCTCCATACAACAAAACCCCTTGATGTTGACTGGCAGTGAACTGTCTGGTTGACTAAAGCTGCCTATTATGGCAAAAGAGTTAACAAGAGAGACAAAGCATTCAAGGGATTCCTTCTGATTATTTCTTTTTTTTTTTTTAAAAGGACCCCTCATGCCTTGCACCTATCTCCCAACCCAAAAAACAACAACAAAAACAAAACCAAAACCAGGAGTATTGGGTGGCAACTACCATCTAAATAATCATAAAGTTCAGAGTGATGCATACAAGTTCAAATGCACTTGCATAAATCACAAAGCTAATCTTTCAATATTGGCCAACAAACAACTTGAATATTCAAAGTCATGAGTGATTCACAGTGGCTTTTGTCAGCAAATATCAAAATTCACAACAACAACAAATTTAATCTTAAATCTGTCTGCTCACCATCAGAAAACAAGTCTTTGTTGAACCCAAAATTGTGTTCTGGAACGTAAACATATCCACCAGTCATATAGTCTTCTCTATACTGATCTACATTTCACTGCTTAAATGTGCAAGCAAATGCTGGGATCGAATTCATCAATACTTTAAGTTTTCCTAACTTTATCACAGCTTTCTAGCTTGGATGTTTCATTACAAAAACGGAAATCACTTGTTGAACACACCACACAGAAACCAAAATGCTGCAAAGATGGCGGATGAAGTGCCAGAGACAAGGTGGTTTGCTTGTTTTTTTTGTTTAGTTTTTTTTAAGTATGTTCTATTCCTTTCCTTTTTTATGAGTCATCCATTCAAAACTTTTCTTGAAATGACTTAAGCGCACATTCATTTTTTTTTTTTTTGGTGGGCGGTCGCAATAGCCGAGTGGTTAATGCATTGGACTATCAATCTGAGGGTCCTGGGTTCAAATCTCATGTCATCAAAAGTCAGTCATCAAAATTAGACTTCATTTTTGTTTCCTCTGCTGATATGTGATGGAGGGTTGGCTGTTTGGTTTCTTTGTGCAGGTGAAAGCGCTCATAGGCACGCAGCATCTGAGGACCAAAGGAACATAATGTCACACACTGAATACAAAATGAACATCACCTCACACACTGAATATCAAATATGTCCAGAAAAATCATTCACTGAATACCAAAAAGGATGCATGACATCATACACTGAATACCAAAAAGGATGCTTGACATCATACACTGAATACCAAAAAGGATCCTTGACATCACTGAATACCAAAAAGGATGCTTGACATCATTCACTGACTGCCAAAAGAATGGATGACACTGTTCATTAAATACCAAAAATACCTAAAGGATGCACGACATAGTAAAATGATGCAGAACACCATTCATTGAATACCAAAAGGATACATGACATCCTTCATTGGAAACCAGAAGGATGCAGTACATTATTCATTGAGTACCAAAAGGATTCACGACTCCCTTCATTTAATATAAAATGTATAAAGGATATCAATCTTTGAGATCCAAAGTGGATGCATAACATCAATCACGAGCTTTGAATGTATCTTTCCTTTCCCATGTCAGCCATTTTTAGCAACCAACATAAACCAAATGAATGACAGAACTGCAGTGACACAAGGCAAGAACGATAACTCTTGATTAAATGTGGGAAAGGCTGAGAGAAGAGACAAACTGAATCTACCCGTACCCAATACGTGTGTCTGTGGAGGGAACAGAGGGGGCAGGGCGGTCAGAGGGATGGGATGGGTGGATGCAGAACTCAAAATGGACAAAGGTTGTTGACATTTTCATTATCATCAGTGACACTTGGACTGATTAACCCCCCCCCCCCCCCCCCCCCCCCCAACCCTTTTTGACTCACTTGTGTAAACAAAGTGAGTCTATGTTTTAACCCGGTGTTCGGTTGTCTGTGTGTGTGTGTGTGTGTATGTGTCTGTGTGACCATGGTAAACTTTAACATTGACATTTTCTCTGCAAATACTTTGTCAGTTGACACCAAATTAGGCATAAAAATAGGAAAAATTCAGTTCTTTCCAGTCATCTTGTTTAAAACAATATTGCACCTCTGGGATGGGCACAAAAAAATAAAAAATGAAGCCTAATTATATGCAAAGTGCATTTACTGTTATATTCATATTTTTTTGTATTCTCTAAACTTGGCGCTTTGATCTGATATTCTGACCCAACAACAAGAGCAGTCATTATTATCATTTTTTTGTTCAAACAGGAACTTCTTTTGCTAAGCATGGAAGTTTTATTTATTTTGCAAACGTTTTGGTGCAGATAGTAAAAAAGGGAAATTACTCTGTAATTAATGCCAGAGGACTTGATTTGCTTTAAACTGATCTTTCTCATCTTAAACATTACAGTTTGAAATTATACTCAATACATAAAAAGCTTGGATTTTTTTTTTTTTTTTTAAGTGTATCACAAGTGAGTCTTGAAGGCCTTGCCTCTCTTGTTTTGTAATGGAGTCAGTCAGTGATGTGATCAGCAGTGCAACACCTCCACGACCAAGCCTACTTAGCAGACCGGTCACAGTGAACCACACCTCATGCTGTCTCACAAAGAAAGGAAGGAGGAAAGAAAAGGAAAAAGGACAGGAGTTCTCACCTGCTTGGCACACACCGGCGCGGGCATCATGCCCACAGCGGTGCCCAGTCCCGGGCACAGGACACTGCGGATGGGCGCCTTGGTGCTGTCGGCATTGTGTCGCTTCACTGAAACACACCCAGCCATATTGTACTGTACTTTTCTGTACTGTACTGTGCTATACTGTGTTGTGTTGTCCTGTGTTGTACTATACTGTATTGTACTGTACTGCGTAGCTCTGTATTGTATTGTACTGTACTGTACTGTACTGTACTGTACTGTACTGTACTGTGTTTTCATGTATTGTATTGTACTGTGTTGTTCTGTACTGTATTGTATTGTATTGCATTGTATTGTATTGTATTGCATTGTATTGTACTGTACTGTATTGCACTGTGTTGTTCTGTACTGTATTGTATTGTATTTTACTGTGTTGTCCTGTACTGTACTGTACTGTCACCCTACCTGCCAGAATGATACACAGCACACTACACTGTCAGAACGACACACAGCACACTACACAGTCACCCTACCTGCCAGAACGACACACAGCACACTACACTGTCACCCTACCTGCCAGAATGACACACATAAAAACAATGTCACCCTACCTGCCAGAATGACACACAGCACACTACACTGTCACCCTACCTGCCAGAATGACACACAACACACTACACTATCACCCTACCTGCCACAATGACACACAGCACACCACACTGTCACCCTACCTGCCACAATGATACACAGCACACTACACTGTCACCCTACCTGCCACAATGACACACAGCACACTACACTGTCACCCTACCTGCCAGAATGACACACAACACTGTCAGAATGACACACAGCTCTGTCACCCTACCTGTCAGAATGACACACAGCACACTACACTGTCACCCTACCTGCCAGAATGACACACAACACTGTCAGAATGACACACAGCACACTACACTGTCACCCTACCTGCCAGAATGACACACAACACTGTCAGAATGACACACAGCACACTACACTGTCACCCTACCTGCCAGAATGACACACAACACTGTCAGAATGACACACAGCATACTACACTGTCACCCTACCTGCCAGAATGACACACAACACACTACACTGTCACCCTACCTGTCAGAATGACACACAACACACTACACTGTCATTCTACCTGTCAGAATGACACATAACACTGTCAGAATGACACACAGCACTGTCACCCTACCTGTCAGAATGACACACAGCACACTACACTGTCACCCAAACCTGCCAGAATGACACACAACACTGTCAGAATGACACACAGCACTCTACACTGTCACCCTACCTGCCAGAATGACACACAACACTGTCAGAATGACACATAACACACTACACTGTCACCCTACCTGTCAGAATGACACACAACACACTACACTGTCATTCTACCTGTCAGAATGACACACAGCACTGTCACCCTACCTGTCAGAATGACACAGCACACTACACTGTCACCCTACCTGCCAGAATGACACACAACACTGTCAGAATGACACACAGCACTCTACACTGTCACCCTACCTGCCAGAATGACACACAACACTGTCAGAATGACACATAACACACTACACTGTCACCCTACATGTCAGAATGACACACAACACACTACACTGTCACTCTACCTGTCAGAATGACACACAACACTGTCAGAATGACACACAGCACTATCACCCTACCTGTCAGAATGACACACAGCACACTACACTGTCACCATACCTGCCAGAATGACACACAACACTGTCAGAATGACACACAGCACACTACACTTTCACCCTACCTGCCAGAATGACAGCCCTGAAGGCCAGGTACGCGTTCACTGTTTGGCTGACATCTATAGGAGTGCGCATGGTGGGGGCCGAAATGAGGTATTTGATTGGCTGGCCCTCGTTGTGAATGGACCACTCAGGGACTTGCTCTGCTTTTTCTCGGACTTGTTGCTCCGCCTTCTCATCCTCGTAGGCCGGGATGATGAGCGCGTCACCCTGTCACAGCCACCTTCATTGCACCCTCTGATATGATATGATATAATATGATATGATATGATATGACATGATATGATGTGATATGGATAATTATATAGCAACTATCCTCAGTCAGAGACCAAGCTCTAAGTGCATGTGTAAAGGGTGAAGATTTTTCCTATCTCCCAGGTCAACAGATGTGCAGACCTGCTAGTGCCTGAACCCTCTTCGTGTGTGTACTCATGCAGAAATCAAATATGCACATTTCTAGATCCTGTAATCCATGTCAGCGTTCGGTGGGTTATGGAGACAAGAACACACCCAGCATGCACTACTCCTCCCCCAAATTTGAATTTGACTGCCTAGATGGGTGGGGTAAAAGTCAAATATATATAAACTGTGTATATTCCCACCGTATAAATATAATGCACACATCATTAGGACAGAGGACTGCAGACATAGAGTGAGCTGTTCACATTATATGATAGTCAGTAGTGTCCAACTAAGACCATCAGGACAGCAAAGGAGGCAACTACTGTCCCAGCTATCTGGACCAGAACTTAACTCACTCAGTACGGCCAGTCCTCTCTTCTCCTCTACAAAGACCCCTCGGATGTCCAGTGGGTGTCTGAATGACCCAACCTTTAGCTTCCGTCGTCAGAATTGTGGTATTCTTTGTCAACATTCACCTCTTCAGAATAAGAGCCTTCCGCATGCAATATTTT
The DNA here is from genome assembly GCF_041734735.1 of Babylonia areolata. Classification (NCBI taxonomy): domain Eukaryota; kingdom Metazoa; phylum Mollusca; class Gastropoda; order Neogastropoda; family Buccinidae; genus Babylonia; species Babylonia areolata. Next base: position 27,450,113 of record NC_134898.1, read on the forward strand.
GATGATGGTAATTGGGGTGAAACGCTGTTGACGTCGTCTCTTTCGCCGTTCGTATGGAGTGAGTTAATCATAGTGGAGAGTGTCATGAGCAAGTTACATCGGCCAAGAGGGTTTTATGACAGTTGGCACTGGAATGGTTCCCAAAGGACAACTAACTAACAAGACCACCAATGTAATCTTGCCTCCTTTGTTTGAGAGTCATATTCTTTCACAAAAGACTAAGCTGTTAATGACAGCCCACTGCAATGTAGAAACCACTGATCATACAGTTCTCACTTTGCTGTTAGCCATAATGTAAGCTTTATGTCAATCTCTGATTTAAGCCGAGTGTTGAGCCTGATAAATATCACATACACATCTTTATGAGACAGATGTTAAACATACAGGGAACTGTGTACATTACCGCTGTACTATAATCATAATGCACACATTGTCAGGACAGAGGATGGTAGACACAGAAAGAGCTGTGTACATAACCACTGTAAAAGTATCAAACATACATCTTTTGGAGAGAGGATGTTAGCCATACAGGTGCTGAGACAAGTTTAGATATGAACATAAGCTGTTATGTGTGTCTGTGGTTGTGTGTGTGTGTGTGTGTGTGTGTGTGTGTGTGTGTAAGCATCGCATGTGTGTGTTGCTGCACAGACACATTTTTTTCTGATTGTCCGACAATGACAGGAACAGAAGTAAGCAGTAGAGTAGCTCACTGGTTTTCATTATTGTTTAGTACCCCCCAACACCCCCAAAAAATCAATAAACTAAACAAACCACTGATCCAGAGAATAAAAAAGCACCACTGAAACAAGCCAAGGGCAGTGACACCCCCTGCCATCCCACCCATCCTCTCCCTCCCTCCAACACTCACCACCAGAAGTTCTCCATCCTTCTGTCTGTTGATTTCCTCCTGCAGTCTCTTCATCCTGGTACCACACACACACACACACAGGCACACACACACACACATACACACACAGGCACACACACACAGAGGTACACACACACACACGTACGCACACACACACGCACACACACACACACACACACACACATTGCAGAATAAAAAAAAAAAGCACTTCTCAATGTTTTTTTCAATGTGAGCAATACTAAAAGTCTGCACACACTGGCAAGGCTTCAAAATTATTGAATATTACGCAACAGATTTCCCATTCTAAAAAAACACACACCATTTTTGACATATACAACAGATTTTCCATTCCAAAAAAAACAAACAAAAAAACCCCATCATTTTTTAGTATTTTTAGCCCCAGCTTTCAGTTGTCAGTGTCAAAAAAAATCAAGAAATCAAGACAAATGCTGTTGGTTTTTTGTTGTTTGATTTTTGTTTGTCTGTTGTTTATTGTTGTTGTTTGTTGTTTTTGTTGTTTTTTTCCTTTTTGGAGAAGAAAGAACAAAACAATAGAAACAGAAAACAAAGAACAAAACAATAGAAACAGAAAACAATGCAGAAGAAAAACAGGTAAAGAAAATGACAGAGACAGAAACAACATTCAATCCACTAACTATACTGTGTACTCACATCTGCCAGCCAAAGTGCAAGGAGTATACCATGTCAATGCCGCCATCCATGAAGCCAAAGCTGTTGGCAGGCGACACCTGTCAGGGAATACAGACACAACACATCACTCACCAACACCATGTCAGGGGAGGAAGGTCGCAGAATGGTTACTGTTAAGACACTTATCTGTCAACACAGTGTCCGTGTGGGTCTGGGTTTCGAGTCCCAGTCTTACCCTTTCTCACTAGTTTTGACTGGAAAATCAAACAAAGCATCTAGTCATTTAGATATACTGGATATATTCCATCACATTCTTTGAGGAAACATAAAAGCTGATGCCATTAACTGATTCTTTAACTGGTTTTTGCACCATATACTGACACCCTGGGATTAAAAAAAAAAAAAAAAAAAAAGGAAGGTAGAAGTCCAGTCTATGTTTTTATTTGGAAGTGATAAAAGGATAGTGACAGCCTGATGTCAACATAAAACAGTATGTTGTACCATAAGAGAATCTTGGTAAAAGTCGATTTACGTGGGATAAGAAAAGCGATCTGTCGAACTGCAGGTTCTTTGTCAGGCTAATGTTTTGACATGTCACATTTCTTATACCATGTAAGTTAACTTGGTTTACCAAGATTCTTTTACTTCTATCTCTTACTATGTTTTCATTTATTTCATTTCCCTCTATCTTTCAGTTTCAGAGCTTTATTTACAATATGAAACAACACACATGAATGTCATTGTTCATGCACCACAAACATGCTCAGACAGACAGAAAACACACAAGCTTTACATTAACACCAGGACAGAAAACGCGAATCTGACTTACAATGGCATCAGCAGCAGGGGCATGTTTGAAAATGTCTCCATGAGAGATCTGCCAACAGAGAAACACAATGTATAGACACTGTCAGTGTAAGTACTACAGCCACCCACTTCACAACACACACCTGTAGGACTGACCATGCACATATTCCACCTTTCAGTTCAGCACACTGTCAATATTTCACAACAAAAAAAGTTTGAGACTTACATCTTTGAAGTGATCTTTTTACACTGTCACAATATTTTTTAATGTGGATTCAGTTCAGAAGAAGAAATGGAAGCTATGTGAATGTGATAGATAGATAGATAGACAGATAGATAGATAGATAGATAGATAGATAGATAGATAGATAGATAGATAGATAGATAGATAGATAGATAATGTTCATGTGACAGAGACAAACAGAAAACAGACAGAGAGAAACCACTTCACAGATTTTCACCAGCAGATAACTACAGTGAACTACAAGTCAAGAGGAAGAGGAGAGGAGAAGCATTGCCAAGACTGGAGCAGGACTGACCTCCACACAGTCTGTGTGCTGCCAGAAGCTGTGCTGCCAAGCCTTCACCATAGGTAGAGAGTGGTCCCTCAGCTTGTACACCACACCGTCAACCTCCTTGTCACCACAGGCAGTGCCCGCAGATTCCACAGACTTGTTCAGCTTTACTGCATTCAGCATTGTGAAGCCAAGCAGAAACTGCAGGAACCGTTATCTTTTTGTTGCGTATGGGGTAGTGGATTTCCGTCTATCTCTGGATCACCTATTTTAGAACACATCATCATGGTGAAATCAACCATTCCTCCATGTTCATTAAGGAGGAAAGTGGCAGAATGGTTACGATGCTTATCTACTGATACTGTGAGGGTGTGGGTTCGAATCCAGGTCTTGCCCTTTCTCCCAAGTTTGACTGGAAAATCAAACTAAGCATTGAGTCATTCAGATGATACAATAAACCGAGGTCCCGTGTGCAACACACACTTGGCACACTGAAAAAAAAAACACACACACATGGCAACAAGAGTGTTGTCCCCTGTGTAGTAAATGTGTGTAGTAAAAATCCACTCTGGTAAATCAAGTAACTCTGTTGTTTCCAAATAGAAATTCACAAACTGTCTTCTTGCTCATGATACAAACCAAAAAAATACACATTAAAAAAAACATGTATCTGCATCGTTGCAGTCATACACCTGCAAAACATGTTAAACAGGTGATGATTAAGTTAACATAGAAATACCAAGCTGTAAGACAACACAACAAATCAGAAGGTTAACCCTTTCAGCACTAGGGAGTTTACCACTTGGCAGGTTTCCATGCCATACTGATACAGAACAACAACAAAACACATAAAACATACTGTTTACCTCCATTACATGTGGACACATACAGAAACACAGCAATTGTTTTAAATGAGGCAAGTTTTAATGCCAGAGAAATGTTCGAGCGCTGGGCTCAATGAGATAAGAGTAAATAATGCAGAAAAACAAGTTACAACAATTTTTACAGTAAACTAACTAAACATCTCAATTTGAAAAATAGGTACACAAATGTATGTGGCATGCACTCAAGGCCACACCGTTGGCTTATGCTGCAGTGACGCCTCCTTGAGAAACTGAAACAAAGTGAAAGTAACCATTCCTGCGAGTATTATCATGGAGTGTCAAAACTGAACCGGACTTACCATCTATCAACTGTATGTTAACTGAGCGCACTAACAGTATCAGATGGTCGTATGAACAGCATAAACTGAAGAAATATCTGGTCTTACTTCTCGGTTAGCTACCCACTTGGATTCTTCCTGTTTCACTGACATCGTGTAAAAATCTATTTATAGCTCAGTAGTCATGGCCTTATAAGCTCAGTTTACGGTTGTTGATTCAGCTCTTTTTTTATGCAGTATATTGCATAAATATGTGATTACGTATATGTGGTATTTTCACTGTGTCCTGAGTATATCACTGCTATATTTTTTCGCGATTAGACTCTCCACCTCCGCCCTCGTCAAAATCGCGACAACCAAAAACGGGTTTGTGTTGCTGATGAAACTTGGAGCACATTGCTTCCACAGTCACATGTGAGTTACAGTCATTAACTTATTTCCTCTATTATAATCATTGTCACTTTGTATTTCAGAGAAAATCTTCTTTGGTTGTTGCATGTGTAGAGGTGTCTTTCGACAAGTTTCATCATTTGTACGGGCAGTTTTATACACGAATAAGTATGATTTCACCATATTGCAGCATAGTCTGTCTGGAGTTCGAGAGGGATCAAATTTGTAATAATGCTTTAGTTGTACTAGAATTAGTAGTGATAGTGGCAGGTTGTAAAGCCGGTACAGTTTATAACTCCTTCAGGTGTAATTTTGCATTTATTTACCTTTTTTTTACCTGGATTTTTTTGTTGTTCGATGCCCCGTCACATATGATTGCAGTTTGTCTTCTTGTAATGGCCCCATTAAACTAAGTACACGTATGAATCACTTTCTTCTGTTACTTTCTCTCTCTCTCTCTCTCTCTCTCTCTCTCTCTCAATCTCTGTCTCTCTCTCTCAGTCTCTGTCTCTCTCAAGTGTTCTCTCTCTCTCTCTCTTGCTCTCCAGCAACAACGTAATAAAGAGACAATTGATTCTTGCAGAATCTAAAACCACTTACGAGCAGGACAGTATGGCCACAGAAAACGGGTCAGGAGAGATGCCGGCAGAAGCAGAGGCTGTTCCAATGACCCCTGAGGACAAAGTGGCTTTGATTAAGCGAAATCTTCAGGTAGGATGTATATATATATATTGATTATTCACTTGAAAATGTCTTGGTGCATTTGGTGTTACTTATCAGTTGTGTTGTCACTGAGTATTATAAAGTTGGGTGGTTTAGTGGCATATACAAACTGCTGAATGTTGACTTTGTGCATAAAGATGGGTGGTTAAGTAACAAGTTTATTAACTGGTAAGTGCTGTGTATGACTATAAGGGTGCGTGGTTTAGCCGTCTGATGTCTGATGGTTTAGTGATACATCAATGTATACTGACTGCTGGTTGTTTAGTGGTATGTGTATACAAACTGATTGCTGGGTGCTGTCTCTGTGTATGATACTTTGAGGTTGGGTGGTTTAGTGGTATGTAATAGTAATTAATACAAACTTACTGCTGAGTGCAGTTACTGTGTATGAGGGTGGGTGGTTCAGTGGTATGTAAACAAACTGACTGCTGAGTACAGTCTCTGTGTATGAGATTGGGGGGTTCAGTGCTATGTATACAAACTGATTGCGGAGTGCTGCGTCTGTGTATGAGGGTGGGTGGCTCAGTGGTACACAACAATGGTTTGTGCAGGAGGTGCTGGGGGAGGACAAACTGGTGCAGATTGTGAAGGAGCGTGACTTGAAAGTGTACTGGGGCACAGCCACCACTGGCAAGCCCCACATTGCTTACTTTGTGCCCATGTCCAAGGTCGCTGACTTCCTCAAGGCTGGCTGTGAGGTAAGGGGTCAGGGGTTAGCTGGCCTGACATGCCCAGTCAGTGCCAGACAGGTGACCACCTGTCTGTTAAAACCCATGGGAATGAAGGAGGAAAAAATGGGGAGCCCTTATCATTTTTAAGTGGGCCTGCACATATATCCTGCTATTGCCCATAAAGTCATTACAATATCCCTGTGGTCAATATGCTGATGACTTATTGACACTGAATCTGAAACTGTTGACAAAAGTTAGATATGGTACACACATATCTGAACCTCAGTGTGCACTGTATCTATGGTGCACTATCCAAAGGGATAACTCACTTTTCAAATAGAAATATGGAGGCTAATGTTAACGTGTGTACAGATCTATAGGACTCACAGACTCAAACACTTAGAAAAAGACACAGGCATACCATACACACGGGCATAACTGCATATACTCACACACACACACACACACACACACACACACACACACACACACACACACACACGCGCGCACATGCAGACATACCTCCAATGAAAAGTATTAGTAGAAGTAATAGAAAAGCATTGATTGGCCAAAAGAGATGAGGATTTGTAACTGCAAACAACAAAAATGGTTTGTACCATTGTGGAATTAATGGAACAGAGTTGGAAGATTGGAAAAAACTGTGTGTGTATGTGTGTGTGTGTGTGCAGAGGTTGAGACCTTTGGGTGTCATGTGTAGGTGACTGCCACGTTAAATCACAAAATGTGTTGCCCGTGAATAAGACTTTGAGGTGTGTGTGTGTGTGTGTGTGTGTTCTCAACAGGTGACCATTCTGTTTGCTGACCTGCACGCCTACCTGGACAACATGAAGGCACCATGGGAACTGCTGGAGCAGCGGGTCAAGTACTATGAGTGTGTCATCAAGGCCATGCTGCGCTCCATTGGCGTTCCACTGGATAAGCTGAAGTTTGTCAAGGGAACTGACTATCAGCTGAGTAGGTGAGTGCATGTATGCATGACAGGTCTTTGTGTTGTGGTTAAACATGTGTTCACTAATGTGCAAACAAAAGCAATTTTTTTATGTCCTCGGAACATCCATTGCTGATTATGAAAAAAAGAGAAAAACTTTGCAAGATAATAATTATATTGCTGTTTAATATGGACTGTTTGAAATGGACTGAATTGTAATATGTATGTCTGTGCATACGAGATGCAAAGAAAGTTTTTTTAAATAGTCAGATAAGCATGTATAACTTTAAAATGTGTATTGGCACCTTTGAAATAATACATAGAGATTTCATTGGAGATGGGTGGGGGGTGAGGGGGGGAAGGTTGGAGATTACAATGGGCGGCTACACAGCATTATAGTTAGCTCTTTTATTTCTCTCTGTCTGCCCTCATTCAGTCATCTTTCCCCTCAACAGCATTGAACACACATCATCTTTATCCAGTAGAGCTGTGAAAAAAAAAAAAAGTCTAGTGCATCTCATTCTCTGGTCATGTATACCAAGTGGGGATGTTGCAGGGAGTACACCCTGGATGTGTACCGGCTGTCGTCCATAGTGACGGAACACGACGCCAAGAAAGCGGGGGCGGAGGTGGTGAAACAGGTCAGCCACCCACTGCTGAGCGGACTGCTGTACCCAGGGCTGCAGGTCAGTGCTGCACAGTGCAATGTGTCCTCCTAGCTCGTAATGCTGGCTCCGCGGCTGAGATGCATGAGTAATGTTAGCAGCTCTGAGTTTACCGAGGGTTAAACATTTCCTTAGCTCATTCAACCGTGGGGGCTTACAGCCTCAGCAGTCTTCCATGCCATAACGATGCTGAAAAATACGCAGAAAATATACTGTTTTTCCTCCAAATTATGTGTGGACACATGCGGAATGCTCTATAAATAGAAGTTAGTTCTATTTCTTTGCGGTTTATGCATATGTAGGATGGTGAAAACTGTGTTGATGAGATAGATTTTGATGCCAGAACGATGCTCAGGTGCAGGGCTCAGTGAGTCAACTCTAACACTACTGACTTAGGAGCATTCTTAACGCTAAACAAACTTAGTGCTGCAAAGGAGAGCCCCTGTAAGAAGGGAATTGAATAGGGCAACTTTAGAGGAATGCAGCAGCTGGGAGATCTCCGGATAGAGGGACAGGAATAACTGAGTGTCCAATGATTGCCAGGTGGGATCTGATGGAGGAGACAATGGATGGATAGAAGTGATCTAGAGGGAAGGAAGTGACATGGTGGATGGAAGTAATGTGTAGAGATGGATGGGAGGAAAGAGAATGGTCAAGACGTTTGTCTGCCAGTACAGTGTTCATGGGGGCCTGGGTTCAACTCCTCATCTTGCCCTTTCTCCCAAGATTGACTGTGAAATCAGACTGATTGTCTAGTCATTTGGATGAGATGATAAACCGAGGCACTGTGTGCAGCATGCACTCAGCGCAGTGAAAAAGAACCCATGGCAATAAAAGTGTTGACTTCTGGCAAAGGTCTGTGGAAGAAATCCACTCTGATAGATACACAGATATGTATGCATGCACTCAAGGCCTAAGTGTGTTGTGTTATGCTGCTGATCAGGCATGTGTCTAGCAGATGTGGTGTAGTGTATATGGATTTATGTGAACAGTGACGCCTTTTTGAGAAACTGAAAACGGCTATGGATGTGATGAGGAGGGATGGGAGATAGGAATGGAAGGGTCATGGTGTGTAATGATTGATACATAGATGGAGGTATGCAAATAATATGTAGGGGATGGATTGAAGTGATGTGGAGGGATGAGAGGGAAGAACAAAGGGTCATGGTGTGTAATGATACATAGATGGAGGTATGCAAATGAGATGTAGGGGATGGATTGAAGTGACGTGGATGGATAGAAGGGAGGGATGGCAGTAACATGGTTGTGGGGCGTGCTGTGCAGGCTCTGGACGAGGAGTACCTCAAGGTGGACGCCCAGTTTGGAGGGGTGGACCAGCGCAAAATCTTCACTTTTTCTGAAAAGGTCAGCACTTGCTTTCATTTTCTTTTTCTTTTCCTTTTTTTTTCATTCATTATTGTTCCTGTTCTGCCTTACCAGTGTCTGTTTCCACTGTCTGCTGTCTGTTTGTCTGTCTGTCCGCTTTTCTCTCTCCCATTTTGTCTGTTCCTGCTGTATGTCTGCCTGTCTGTCCTCTCTTCTATGTCCCTTGCCTCTGTCTGTTCCCGCTGTCTGTCTGTCCACTCTTCTCTGTACCATACCTATGTCTGTTTCCACTGTCTGCTGTCTGTTTGTCTGTCCACTTTTCTATCTCCCATTGTGTCTGTTCCTGCTGTATGTGTGTCTGTCTGTCCACTCTCCCATACCTGACTGTTCCCACTGTCTGCTGCCTGTCTGTCTGGTCACTCTTCTCTGCACCATACCTGTGTCTGTTTCCACTGTCTGTCTGTCTGACCACTTTTCTCTATCCCATACCTGTGTCTGTTCCGTCTGTCTGTCTGTTTTTCTGTTCACTCATCTCTCCACAGTCTGCATGGCTTGTCTTTGATCATGTACTCTGGCATCAGTGGCATGTTCCTGCATTGAGCCATACCAGACTGACAATATAAATGAACATTGATTTATGTTGTGTTCATTCTTGACATTCAGTTTCCTTTTGGGTTGAGGGGAGATGAGCTTATCACTGGAAACATCACTGAACAGGACTTGACAGAACAGATGATACTTTCATTGTCATGCTCAGTTCACATTCTGTTTCTTTGTGGGTAATTTCACAGTATTTGTGAAAAGAAGCTGCCTTGATCTATAGTTTAAAAAAAAAAAAAAATCATGGACGATTGGTGTGTGCAGAGCAACTGAATTAGTTTGTTTTCAGCTTCACTTCAGTATTTCAGATAATGCCTGTCCACTTCTGTCCAGTTGTCTTGTTGACTGAAGTATGTAGTACTCCATCAATTCTGTCCTGCATACATAGCTATTATATTGATTGAAATGTGTGTACCATGCTACATGGAGTTGTGTGTGTGTGTACCATGCTACATGGAGTTGTGTGTGTGTGTACCATGCTACATGGAGTTGTATGTGTGTACCATGCTACATGGAGTTGTATGTGTGTGTACCATGCTACATGGAGTTGTATGTGTGAACCATGCTACATGGAGTTGTATGTGTGTACCATGCTACATGAAGTTGTATGTGTGTACCATGCTACATGGAGCTGTATGTGTGTACCATGCTACATGAAGGTGTATGTGTGTACCATGCTACATGGAGTTGTATGTGTGTACCATGCTACATGGAGTTGTACGTGTGTACCATGCTACATGGAGTTGTATGTGTGTACCATGCTACATGGAGTTGTACGTGTGTACCATGCTACATGAAGTTGTATGTGTGTACCATGCTACATGGAGTTGTATGTGTGTACCATGCTACATGAAGTTGTATGTGTGTACCATGCTACATGGAGTTGTGTATTGTATGTGTACCATGCTACATGGAGTTGTATGTGTGTACCATGCTACATGGAGTTGTATGTGTGTACCATGCTACATGGAGTTGTATGTGTGTACCATGCTACATGGAGTTGTATGTGTGTACCATGCTACATGGAGTTGTATGTGTGTATGTGTGTACCATGCTACATGGAGTTGTATGTGTATACCATGCTACATGAAGTTGTATGTGTGTACCATGCTACATGGAGTTGTATGTGTATACCATGCTACATGAAGTTGTATGTGTGTACCATGCTACATGGAGTTGTGTATTGTATGTGTACCATGCTACATGGAGTTGTATGTGTGTACCATGCTACATGGAGTTGTAAGTGTGTACCATGCTACATGGAGTTGTTGTTGTATGTGTACCAACTACATGGAGTTGTATGTGTGTACCATGCTACATGGAGTTGTATGTGTGTACCATGCTACATGGAGTTGTGTGTTGTAGTGTACCATGCTACATGGAGTTGTATGTGTGTACCATGCTACATGGAGTTGTATGTGTGTACCATGCTACATGGAGTTGTACGTGTGTACCATGCTACATGAAGTTGTATAGAAGTGTATGTTCACAGTATATGCCACACCTGGGTTACGCCAAGAGGATTCACCTGATGAACCCCATGGGTAAGTGCCCCCTTTCCACCTGCCTGTTTTTCTGTCGACCTGTTGAGGAGGAGGCCGAATGGGGTGGGGGTTGTCAGTCAAGAAGAAATGGGAGGGAAGTAGGGGTCTGTGCCTCTATCTCTGCTCATTTAATCAGTAATTGATCATTAGATAATCATCCACCTGTGGAGGGTACAGGGGACTATTGGAATGTGATTGCCTTAGCCTGCCTTTGTAACATTCTGGTTACTTCACTACAGATGTCAACAAAACCCACCATAGAATTAGAAACAAATGTTTTGAATACTGATAGGGGAGATGAGTTCCACTAGTTGATTCAGTGACAGAATTAATCTGTACGTAACTTAGTTTTCATGACAAAAACCATTGTTCAGTGGAATTTTCAACATTTTGTGTATGTGTGGTTGTCATTGTTTTTTGTTTATTTTGCCTTTGTGTGTGTGTGTAGAATGTTTTCATCCCTTCATTACTAATAGAAACCTTGTCTGGTTAACTGAGCTTTGATGAAGAATTCTGGAAAGAGAATTAGATTTATGTATATATATATTGCAGTGATGGTTATAGGGTGATGACCATAGTGATGTGTACATTGTTGAGAGATGGATGACATAATTAGAAAAGTACTCTCCTCACTTCAAACTGACTTGGAGGTGTGTGTGTGTGTGTGTGTGATGGTTTTTCAGTGCCAGGCCTGACAGGCACCAAGATGAGTTCTTCAGAAGAGGACTCCAAGATTGACTTGCTGGACTCCCCAGCCCAGCTGAAGAAGAAGCTGAAGAAGGCATTCTGTGAGCCAGGCAACGTGGAGGACAATGGTGTGCTGTCTTTCTGCAAGCACGTCCTTTTCCCTCTCCGTGGGGACAAACGTAAGCGTCTTCACTGTTTAACTCTTTGAGCCCTGAGTTCCTGAGCAATTTTAACCCTTCTGCCTGAGCTCCTGAGCCAAAATTTGCAAATAATTGTTATTTAATGTGTCACAGCAGATATAAAAAGAGTGCCCTGACCACCGCTTTACCGGTAGTAGAGAAAAATGACATAATGCCTAGCCACTGGTTGAACAGTGCATAAACACTTGTGTCGTGTTTTGCTATTGGTTGACTTATATTGAAATCAATCTTTTTTGTCCAAAGCACATGCACAAAACACAGTGAAAAGGCGTGGCCATGTTGGTACTACGTTCGCTGACGTCAGAATATTACAGTTTTTCTGATTGGCTCTTCAATATTAGTCAACCAATAGCAAAACACGACACAAGTGTTTGTTTGTTTTTTTTTTGTTTTTTTGTTTTTTTTGCTGCCCCATAATCTGCACCGTTTCAGTGGCACTACTCCCACGCCGCTCATTTAGATTCCCCCACACACGGCCACACCCGGGTTCGTCCGTCGCAGTCCCAGCGTCGGCAGTCCACAGGGAACCATCGATGTTAGGTCGCCTGGAGGCCACACACCAGAGGAGACCCTGCACTGCTGCTGAGTCACTTCGGTGGTGTTCAGTGGTGCCTGTTCTGTTTTAACGTACTTAGGACACCACCTACTAAGCCCCCTACGAACGACAATAATGGCTTAGTCGCGGAGCCAGACTGAGTGAGCGTCTCTCCCAGAGTGGAGACCGCCACCACGTCCCTCAAACAACAGCCCCCCCATGAATCTGCCGACACTGACGACATTGACAAGACTCACCCCAAGCACGGAAGTGGAGGGGTATCGAAACAGGTCACCATGAGAGCAGGGCATGAAAGGCCACAGACTCTGAGACTATTTTGTTTATATTGATGACGATGAAGGAGAAGGAGGATGACGATGATGATGACGATGTTGCTATGGAGGTCCATTTTGGTTTGGGACTACGTGACAAGGCTGTACTCTACGCTTCCTGTCATAATGATATCCCGGCGTTAACCAGGCCCGAGAGATACAGACACTTGCAGTGTTGGTCAGGTAATTAGAGCAGCACACCCAAAGACGCATCCTTGAAGTGGATGACACTCGACTGTGTGGTCCCAGTCTCCCCATTTAAGCCCACAGCACACTCAACTCTGGGTAGGAGCCGGCCACGGGCCGAAAAACCCACCTCCGCTGGGATTCGAACCCGCGTCCTCCCAGCCGTCAGTCCGCGACGCTAACCACTTCGCCACGGCGGCTGGTACGACACAAGTGTTTACGCACCGCTCAAGCGGTGGCTAGGCATTATGTCATTTTTCTCTACCACCAGTAAAGTGGTGGTCAGGGCTCAAAGGGTTAATGATAATCATAAATATTTATATAGCACTGAATCTTGTGCAGAGACAAATCAAAACACTTTTCACACCAGTCATTCACGTGCATGCATAACTCTAAATTTGTGAAACTGAAGACAAAGAAAAGGCAGGGGAAGGGGGCTATCTTGGAAAGAGGTGGGTTTTAAGGCCAGACTTGAAAGAGCCGAGTGAGGAGACCTGACACTGCGAAAGAGGAAGTTCATTCCATATGCAAGGTCCACAGACAGAGAAAGAACGGAGGCCAACAGTGGAGTGTTTGAATCTGGGTTTACCTCCCTTATCTTTTGCTGCCCCCTCTCCCCTGTCCTCTCTAGGGTGGAGAGTATGCTCTGCAGTTGAAAATCTGTTCATACAGTGTGAGTATAGACCCCCCCCCTCCCCCCAAAAGTGTAAAGAGGTCAGAACTGTTAACAGTGTAAGCTGCAAACTTTTTGGGTATAAAGAAATATTGAAGTGAATGCCCAAAGGGACTGTGAATCAAACTCAGAGAAATTTTTAACAAAAACAAGAAATTATCAACAACATCCGGGGTGAAGAGTGGAAGGGAGCTCAGCACCACATGTAGAAGAATTGAGCAAGTTACAGATTTAATTTCACACTTACACGTTGCACACTACCATCTCATTACGTCCGCTGATGTCACTGACGCATGTCTGATGGTGTGTGCAGATTTCACAGTGAAACGTGCTCCTGAGAACGGGGGAGATGTCCGTTTCAACGCTTATGAGGAACTGGAGCAGGCCTTTGGTAAACAGGTAAGTCCTAACATAGGATTGTGTATATTTTTTTTTACTATGCATGTGACATGATTGGTATGTGTCACAGGATTGTGTGTACTTTTCTAGGTACATGTCACATGATTGTGTGTACTTTTCAAGGTACATGTCAGATGACTGTGTGTACTTTTCTAGGTGCATGTCACAGAATTGTGTGTACTCTTCCTCATACATGTCACAGAATTGTGTGTTCTCTATGTCACAGAATTGTGTGTACTCTTAGATATATGTCACAGAATTGTGTGTACTCTTTTAGATACATGTCAAAGGACTGTGTGTACTCTTTTCAGTATATGTCACAGGATTGTGTGTACTCTCCCAGATATATGTCACAGGTTTGTTTATGCATTTCTAGATATATGTCACAGGATTGTTTGTGGGTGTCTGTGTTTGTTGATTTAAATGTTAGTTATAGATATATAATAATAATAGTTATAGATATATAATAAAAGATACATGTCACAGAATTGTGTGTACTCTTTTAGATATATGTTACGGGATTGTGTGTACTCTTTCAGATATATGTCTCAGATTTGTGTGTACATTTCTAAATACATACCTCAGGTTTGTGTGTACATTTCAATATACACACCACAGGTTTGTGTGTACATTTCTAGATACATGTCATGGAATTGTCTGCTGGTGTCTCTTTGTTTGTTGACAGTATGTAATGAAATCTTGTTGCCTTGTTTAGCATTTCTAAGATTTTCTTTTGTTACACATTGCTTTTATGTCCTCCATGCCCCAAAAGGGGTTACAAGAATGAAATATCTTTGAATCTTTGACTGAAGTGTTAGTCATAGAAATGAAACAAAACCTAAGATGTGCGTGCTGATTGACTGGGTGGTGATGTGTGGCGACCAGGAGCTGCACCCTGCTGACCTGAAGAGCGCAGTGGAGGCCTACCTCAACTGTCTGCTGACGCCCATCCGGGAGGAGTTCAACACCCCCGAGATGAAGAAACTGGTGGCCAAGGCCTACCCTGTGGAGAAAAAGAGTGAGTCCTGCTGTCACCTCACCCCCCCACACACCGGTGTCCCCTCTCCTCTGTTTATGATGGTCAAGTTTTAAACATGAGAACAGAACAGGAGGCAACTGCTCTCCCAGCTGTGGCCTATATTTTGATTATACTGAAGAGGAGAGGGTCTTGACCAAGTTAATCCCCAAATGGGGACCCCGCAAGGGAGCTTAGGACAGTCGGCATTGGGATGGTCCCCAAAGGCTAACAAGCCCCCAAAGTTGTAGCACTAAGAGCGAGTGCAATCTTGCCCCCTCGTTTGAGAGTCAAAGTCCTTTACAAAAGAGTAATTTGTAAATGAATTCCCGTTGCAGAGAGAAACTTTTTTTATACAGTGACAGTAGTTGTGGTGTGTGTCACAGAGGTGATATATAATGACAGTAGTTGTGGTGTGTGTCACAGAGGTGACATCCAGTGACAGTAGTTGTGGTGTGTGTCACAGAGGTGACATCCAGTGACAGTAGTTGTGGTGTGTGTCACAGAGGTGACATCCAGTGACAGTAGTTGTGGTGTGTGTCACAGAGGTGACATCTAGTGACAGTAGTTGTGTTGTGTGTCACAGAAGTGACATATAATGACAGTAGTTGTGGTGTGTGTCCAAGAGGTGACATATAATAACATCAGTTGTGGTGTCACAGGGGTGACATATATTGACAGTAGTTGTGGTTTGTGCCACAGAGGTGACATATAATCACAAAAGTTGTGGTGTGTGTCCCAGTGATGACACACAAGTTGTGGTGTGTGTCCCAGAGATGACACACAGAAGTTGTGGTGTGTCCCAGAGGTGACACAGAAGTTGTGGTGTGTGTCCCCAAGATGACACACAGAAGTTGTGGTGTGTGTCCCAGAGATGACACACAGAAGTTGTGGTGTGTCCCTGAGATGACACACAGAAGTTGTGGTGTGTCCCAGAGATGACACACAGAAGTTGTGGTGTGTGTCCCAGAGATGACACACAGAAGTTGTGTGTGTCCCAGAGATGACACACAGGAGTTGTGGTGTGTCCCAGAGATGACACACAGGAGTTGTGGTTTGTCCCAGAGATGACACACAGAAGTTGTGGTGTGTCCCAGAGATGACACACAAGAGTTGTGGTGTGTGTCCCAGAGATGACACACAGGAGTTGTGGTGTGTGTCCCAGAGATGACACAGAAGTTGTGGTGTGTGTCCCAGAGATGACACACAGGAGTTGTGGTGTGTGTCCCAGAGATGACACACAGAAGTTGTGGTGTGTCCCAGAGATGACACACAGAAGTTGTGGTGTGTGTCCCAGAGATGACACACAGAAGTTGTGGTGTGTTCCAGAGATGACACACAGAAGTTGTGGTGTGTGTCCCAGAGATGACACACAGAAGTTGTGGTGTGTCCCAGAGATGACACACAGAAGTTGTGGTGTGTGTCCCAGAGATGACACACAGAAGTTGTGGTGTGTCCCAGAGGTGACACACAGAAGTTGTGGTGTGTGTCCCAGAGATGACACACAGGAGTTGTGGTGTGTGTCCCAGAGATGACACACAGGAGTTGTGGTGTGTCCCCGAGATGACACACAGGAGTTGTGGTGTGTGTCCCAGAGATGACACACAGAAGTTGTGGTGTGTGTCCCCAAGATGACACACAGAAGTTGTGGTGTGTTCCAGAGATGACACACAGAAGTTGTGGTGTGTTCCAGAGATGACACACAGAAGTTGTGTGTGTCCCAGAGATGACACACAGGAGTTGTGGTGTGTCCCAGAGATGACACAGAAGTTGTGGTGTGTGTCCCAGAGATGACACACAGAAGTTGTGGTGTGTCCCAGAGGTGATACACAGAAGTTGTGGTGTGTGTCCCAGAGATGACACACAGGAGTTGTGGTGTGTGTCCCAGAGATGACACACAGGAGTTGTGGTGTGTGTCCCAGAGATGACACACAGGAGATGTGGTGTGTTCCAGAGCCGGGTGGTGCTGCAGCCAGTGCAGCAGGGGGAGGCAGTGGGGCGGACGAGGTGAATCCAGGCAGGCTGGACCTGCGTGTGGGCAGAATCACCAGCGTCAAAAAGGTCAGTCCTCCTTCCCTCTGTGTGTCCTCTGTCCTGTCTGTTGTCTGTCTGTTGTGTTTCCTCGTGTCTTTCTTTCTCTCTCCTGTCTGTTCTCTTGTCCTGTTCGTTCTCTGTTCTGTCTGTCCTCATCATGTTCTTTGTCCCTGTTTGTTTGGTCCCTGCCCTGTTTGTTGTCTGTCCTCTGTTCTCTGTCCTGTCTGTTGTTCTCTGTCCTGTCTGTTGTTTTCTGTCCTGTCCTCTGTTCCCTGTCCTGAGGACCTCTGTTGTCTGTCCTTTGTTCTCTTGTCCTGTCTGTTGTTTTCTGTCCTGTCCTCTGTTCTCTGTCCTGAGGACCTCTGTCGTCTGTCCTATGTTTGTCCTGTGCTTTCTGTCCACCTCCCTGTTCTCAGTCCAGCTTTGGTCTCCTGTATTCAGGGGGAAGGTGGCAGAATGGTTAAGATGCTCATCTGCCAGTACAGAGAGTCCGTGAGAGTGGGTTCAAATACCGCTCTCGTCCTTTCTCCCAAGTTCAAGTGGAAAATCAAATTGAGTGTCTAGTCATTTGGATGAGATGATAAACCAAAGTCCTGTGTGCAGCATGCCCTTGACACACTGATAAAGAACCCATGGCAACGAGAGTGTTGTCCCCTGGCAAAATTCTTGAATAGAAATCCTTTCAAATAAGTTAACAAATATATATGCATACACTCACGGCCTAACTAAGCACGTTGGGTTATGCTGCTGCTCAGGCGTCTGCCTAGCAGATGTGGTGTAGCATATATCGATGGATTTGTCTGAACACAGTGACACTTCCTTGCAAAATTGAAACTGAGAATGAAAGTCTCCTGTGTGTATGTCATTCCTCAGCTGACCTGTCATCTTTCTGTGTCTGTGTCATGTTTAACCTGTCTGTTATATATATATACAGTATATATTTGTGGGGGGGGGGGTCCTCTGTCCATCAGTGGGCCATGCAGTCCCACCCACCCCCACTCCCCACCCCCTGACCATCAGTATCTTTAGTTCAGAGTGACAGACAGCCTTATTTTGAACTCTGCTAGCTGTCAATTCCTCACACACAGCATCACAATTTTGTTTCCAGTTTAACTGCTTAAAATTGATTATACATAAACA
This sequence comes from Babylonia areolata, assembly GCF_041734735.1. Lineage (NCBI taxonomy): Eukaryota > Metazoa > Mollusca > Gastropoda > Neogastropoda > Buccinidae > Babylonia > Babylonia areolata. Next base: position 27,468,185 of record NC_134898.1, read on the forward strand.
ATATAAGAATTACTTTCACAAAAAAAGAAACTTTTTTTTTATTCTAGCATGAATGGACCAGTCTGTCAAAAAGTGAAAGAGGACCCCCCTTCTCCATCCTGTGACCTTTTCTCCTCCTCCTCCACAGTCAGTGTAAAGTTTGGGCTGTATGAATGTTCTGTCTTGTGTTTAAAGCTTGACCTGAAATGGCAAAAGAATGTCCTGACCTAGAATGGCCTGATCTAAAATGATAAAAGAATGACCTAAAATGAGAAGAGAGTTACCTGGACTACAGTGACAAATGAATGACCTAAAGTGACAAATGAATGACCTAGAATGACAAAAGAATGACCTGATCTGAAATGACAAAAAGTGACCTAAAATGACAAAAGAATGACTTGACCTGCGATGACAAAAGAAGTGCCTTGAATGACAAAAGAACTACCTGACCTACAATGGCAAAAAAGTTACCTTAAATGACAAAAGAATTACCTGACCTACAGTGACAAAAAAAACCCCACCCCAAAACAGTGACCTACAATCACAGAAGAATGATCTGACCTAAAATGACAAAACAATTCTCTAGATTGACAAGAGAATCATGTGACACTATTTGACATTTTTTTCTTTCTCTCTCACTGTTGAACCCCCAGCACCCAGAAGCAGACAGCCTGTACATTGAGACAGTGGATCTAGGGGAGGACAGTGAGCGCACGGTGATCAGCGGTCTGGCGGGGTTAGTTCCCATGGAGGAGCTACAGGACCGACTGGGTGTGTTTCTGTGCAACCTGAAGCCCGTGAAAATGAGAGGCATCGAGTCCTGCGCCATGCTTATGTGTGCTTCAGTGTACGTATTAAGTGTCTTGAGTGTGGTAGTGGTGGTGGTGATCATTAGGGTCATGTTTTTTTCATTTTAACAGACAGATGAGAGAAAAAAAAAGGGTGGGGGGGTGGAGGGGGTATATTTGAAGGGAGGGATAGGGGTGAATGTATGCACATTGTGTGCATGTGAATTTCTAGAACTTCAGAAATTTAGAGAATGAAAATGCAGAGATTACCTCTGAGAAAAAAAAAGAAGTAAAAATGAGTCCAGGAATTTTTAGCTCCAACATAAGATTTTGCTGAGGAAAGCCATAAAAAGGTTCAGAAAAGGCTAAAAAATCAATAGATTTGATCATAACACTGAAAATGACAGTCAGTGTTGACAGACTTTGGAGGAAACATCACATCGAAGTACACAATTTATGAATCAGTGTACTTTGAAAACTGGGAGATGTTCAAGCTTTGTTTTGGTCTGTGAATATAATGCTTATATACAGTTTGTTTTTTATGTCACCTTTTTATCAGTAAATGTATCAACAACTTCTCTTTCAGAGATAATAAAAAGTATTCCTGTGTCATGTAGTACTGATGGTAGTCTTTTTGAGAACCTAATCTTCCCATATTAATTAATAAATTATACTCATGAAAAACAAATTTAAACAAAGTGGGAGAGGGGTGAATGTATGTGTGTAAATTTCTAGCACTGAAACAGGTAATTATGGACTGGGAAGGGAAACATTACCTTCAAGATAAAAAATTGAAAATTAGGTGTAGGAATAGCCAACCTAAAAATAGCATTTTTCTGAGGAAAGCTGTTATCAAATCAGGAAAAGGCTGAAGTGTTGATTAATTTGATCATGATACTCACCTGCTGATTAAAACAGTAAAATGACTGTCAGTGCAAACTTTGGGGAAAACTTTTACATCCCAGCACACAGATTTCAGTTTGACAAAAACATGTTTGTTTTTTTTTTTGTTTTTTTAATTCTGTAGGAATCACATGTGAGCCTTGAAAGCATTGTCTCTCTTGTTTTTGATTTGTATTTATTTCTGAACACTATGATAGCTCAGATTGCAGACCAGAACAGTTGTCCCAGTGTGCCTTGTGTTTCAAGTGCTAAGAAGTGAATACACATGACACAGCCTCATTGGTTTTCCCCATTGATAGAGTTGCACACATTTCTAGAATCTGAGCCAGTTTTCTTTTAAAATCACTACAAACACGACCTCGTTCGGAATCATGTTCAGAGCCAACTGCTCTACAAATAATTTCCAACTGTAGTCTGAAATGTAAAAGTAATGCGACAATTAAGCATTTAATTTTCGACTGTGGTTTGATGAAGGCTTATCTGCACAAAAATGTGTCATCTCAAGTGACTGAGAATGTTGATGTTTTTGACTTTTTGCATTCATTATCAGTTGATTCACATGTTCGATTAATGACTTCTCTTTTACGAAGTCCATTGAGTATTTTTCTGTAATTGTATTTGCTTCAAATTCCACCCCCCCCCCTCCCCATTTAGCCGGTTTCCTCCAACTCACCATTCATCCCTGTCCCCCTCCTCTTCAGAATGATAATTCTCAAATGTATATATTAACACTCTAACAAAATGTCTTCAGTCGTATGTGTGACAGGACATTAAACAGAATTCCTTCTCCTGGTTTTATACTATTCTCAGACTGCTTCAGCTTCACTTTAGCACAGCAATACACTGGAAACACTTCATAACGCTGACTTACTTACCTCTTCAGTCCAGCTGTAGCATAAGGCATTAACAAATCTTCTCCAGTCGTTTTGGTCTTGAGCGAGCCAACTGATTTCGTCCCAGGTCTCTCCTGCAGTTTTCATCTTCTCTTCCACAGTTCTTCTCCATGTGCCTAGTGGTCTGCCAGTTGGAAATTATCCATACAACAATAGGCTCTGAACTTGATTCTGAACGAGGTCGTGTTTGTAGTGATTTTAAAAGAAAACCAGCTGAGATTCCAGAAATTTGTGTAACTCTATCAATGGAGAAACAGATGCTGACGGTCAGTTGCAATAGGTTCTGAACATGATTCTGAACATGGTTGTCTATGTAGTGATTTTAAAAGAAAACTGGCTGAGGTTCTAGAACTGTGTGTAACTCTATCAATGAAGAAACAGATGCTGACGGTCAGTTGCAGTAGGTTCTGAACATGATTTTGAACATGGTTGTGTATGTAGTGATTTTAAAAGAAAACTGGCTGAGGTTCTAGAACTGTGTGTAACTGTCAGTGGAGAAACAGTTTCTGACAGCCATTTGCAAATAAGCTCTGAACATAATTTTGAATGAGGTCGTGTTTGTAGTGATTTTAAAAGAAAACCAGCCCAGATTCTAGAACTGTGTGTAACTCCTATCAATGGGGATAAACAGATGCTGATGGTACGTACCTACAGACCCCACCATGAGGGAGAGACTGACGTGTAGGGCTGCCTGTTTTCAGGGATGAACCCCGGGCAGTGGAACCGCTGAACCCCCCGGCCTCCTGCAGTCCTGGGGACCGGGTGTGCGTGGAAGGCTTCGAGTCAGTCACCCCCGATGAGAAACTGAACCCCAAAAAGAAAGTCTGGGAAAAGCTTCAGGTAAGAACAGATGGAAAGTGTGTTGGAGTTACAGGCAAGGACTAACAGAAAGTAGTCTGGGAAAAGCTTCAGGTAAGAACAGATGGAAAGTGTGTTGGAGTTACAGGTAAGGACTAACAGAAAGTAGTCTGGGAAAAGCTTCAGGTAAGAACATATGGAAAGTATGTTGGAGTTACAGGTAATGGAGTTACAGGTAAGGACTAACAGAAAGTAGTCTGGGAAAAGCTTCAGGTAAGAACAGATGGAAAGTGTGTTGGAGTTACAGGTAAGGACTAACAGAAAGTAGTCTGGGAAAAGCTTCAGGTAAGAACATATGGAAAGTATGTTGGAGTTACAGGTAAGGATTAACAGAAAGTGTATGTTCTTGTTGCTGTCAAAAACTAATAGAAAGTGTATTGAAGTCATGTATAGGGACAAAATAGTATGTTAGAAGTCACAGGTGAGAACAAACAGAAAGTGCTAAGCCATGGGTGAGAACTAACAGAGAGTTTGATCAAGTCACAGGTGAAACCGAGAGTATGATAAAAGTCAGTTGATAATCGCTTCATTGTGCACAAAGCTTCTGTTTGTTTTTATATGCAGAGCAGTTGATATTGTCTTTATCTTATATACTATGGCTTTAGTCACACCCTAATCCCTCAAAGTTTTCGTTAGCATGAAACTGTTTATGTGTGTAGGTGGGGGTGGGGATTGAAGTATATTCTACTGTGTAATGCTTCGCTGGCTTTTGATGAAATCTGATTATGTGTTTTTGTGATTTTGATGACATTATGTGGAACGTTTTTGTGATTTTGATGACATTATGTGGATTGCATGTTTTTCTTGAGAAATATAACCTTCACTGCAAGGGAGAAAAAACAACAACCGTGAATAATACGCAACAATTCACTACCGCTGTGTGAATGATATATAACAATTGATTATGACTGTGTGAATAACATGTAATAATTCATTGAGACTGTGTGAATAATTGGTAGCAAATCATGACAAATGTGTGAATAATACGTAACAATTTATGACAGCTGTGTGAATATGTAACAGTTCATTATGACTGTGTGAATAATGTGTAACAATCCATTATGACTGTGAATAATATGTAACAATTCATTACGACTGTGTGAACAGTACATAACAACTCATTATGACTAAGTGAGTGATAAGTAACAATCCATTACAACTGTGTGAAAAATATGTTGCAATTCATTACAACTCTGACAACAGTACATAACAGTTCATTACAACTGTGTGAACAATACATAGCAGTTTATTATGACGGTGTGAACAATACGTAGCAATTCATTATGACCGTGTGAATAATGTTTAACAATCCATTACAACTGTGTGAATATGTAACAATTCATTACAACTGTTGAACAGTTTATAACAATTTATTACAACTGGGTGAACAGTGTGTAACAGTTCATCACAACTATGTGAGTAATACGTAACAATCCATTACGACTGTGTGAGCAATACATAATAGTTCATGGCAACTGTGTGAATAATATGTAACAATTCATGACAAATGTGAGAATGATTCGTAACAATTCATGACAGCTGTGCGAATATTATGTAACAATCCATTTCAGCTGTGTGAATGATACGTAACAATTCATGACAAATGTGTGAATAATATGTAACAGTTCATGACAGCTGTGTGAACATGTGACAATTCATGACAGCTGTGCAAATTTTATGTAACAATCCATTACAAAAGTGTGAACGATACTTAACATTTCATGACGACCGTGTGTGTGTGTGCAGCCGGACCTGCGGACATCTGGGGAGTGTGTGGCAGAGTGGCAGGGCAGCCCCCTGATGACAAAGGACGGGGTGGTCAGTGCTGCCAGTTTGAAGGGAGCCCCCATCAAGTGATGACCGCTTCGCCCGTAGGCACCCCACTCCACCCACCCCACTGTTTCCTTCTCACTCTTCTTTTGTTTGTCTCAAAAACTTTTTTTTTTCCTCCTTCTCATTCTTCTTTCTTTCTTGTCAAAACTTTTTTCTTTAAAAATTTTTTTTTGGGGTCGGGTTTTTTTGTTTTTTGTTTTTGTTTTTTTTTCATTTTGCATAACATGTTGGTGATGTGATGTTCTCATCGTTCAGCAGGGAAAGTGAACAAACGATTGAATGTAGATGTCAGCATCATGCTATTTGATTAGGGAATCTGAACGTAGTAGTGTCGATGTGGAGTGTTTGGATGACAGGTTATGGAAGCGTGTTTTATTTATTTGAAGTTTGAATTTGTATGTAGTTGTTTTTTGGTTTTTTTCTTTCTCTCGGATGGTGAAGGAATGGCTGAATTGTAGAATAGCATGTTTTTATATTAGTGAAACTAGTATTTGTGCAGGGTTTGGGTTTCCATTCAGCACATTATGGGTCGTATATCAAAATCATTTTCAAATTAATGGGTCAAGGAAAACCTCTTTCTTCTCCCCACCAGCCACCCCACCTCTCCAATTTTTTAGATTTCACATTGTGCATCAAACGCTTTTGTATGTGAAGCAGTTTAAATATGTGTGCATAAATGTGCATGCATGAGTGCGTGCATGTGTGTGTGTGTGTGGTGTGTGTGACTGTGTGCCAGTGTTTGCTATGCACAGACCAAATGATTGATGATGTGATGAACACGTAAAACAGAAGAAAGTCATCAGTATACTTTACTCTGCAGTTCGCAAGATGCAAGCAGTGATGGCTTTGTGTAAATTAAGTCGCTTCCTTTCTTGGCTAACTAACAAGTTCTTTTTTTTCTTTTTTCATGTTTTCAGTGTTTGTCTGCTCCTTTTTTTTTCTTTTTTTTTTTTTTTTTAATGGTTAAAAGTAATGACTAGCATCTTTGAGAATGAAACTGCAGTCAGGATTGTTATGCAGGACAGGAATCTACAAATGTCCTTTTTTGACATGACTGACTTTCAAAAGTAAATCCAGTGACTGGCTTACTGCCATTTCTCTGTGTGCTGCCAGTTGGATTGGTGACTGATGGACAGATTCCGAACCTAAACCTTGTGTCTGCTTTGTCGCATTGGTGATTGCCCTGAAGGCAACATACTGTCCAGTCGAGTGGTCAGGCAGATCTACGTTTGTGCCTCCAGGCCAGGGTGTGTGTGTCTGTGTGCATGTGTGTATGTGGTTTTGCTTGCTAGGATAAGGATTCATGTAGACTTGTGCTTTTGAAGTACTTACATTCTGATGACAAGACTTTCACTCTGCTTGTGTTGAAAGCAGTGTGTAGTAAGGTCCTGTTCATTTGATCAGTTTTGTTTGCAGCAGGCAAAGTCAGTCTTAGTCCTTTTGCTTGGGGAGAGGGGTGGGCTTGATTTCTCAGTGTGATTGTGAGAAAAAAGTGAAATGGACTGCATGCCCATGATGCCAGCAATGTGGCTGGAGGGATAGATAAAAGGTTTGTCACTGGTGCTGGGATTACTTTTCAAAGGCATTGTTAGCATGATATGAACTTGTCTTTTGGCATACATTGACTGTGTCAAATTGGTGTGTTCTGCCATCTGAAGTTGAGGTGAGGAAAGAAGAAAGGAGTCAGTCACAGAGAGGAAAAGATTGCAGGGATCAGAAAGCAATGCAGTAGCGAAATTCTAAGGAAAAGTGAGCCACGTAATAAACATTGACAAAATGCTAACCACATTGAGTGGAAAAGGTTGAAAGCAAGATAAAGCCTGAACGATGCATGTCATCCAGTTAGCTGTTGGTCATAGAAATCACCAGATTGACTGGGTCAGTGTACTCGCCAAACAGGGAGTATTTGAAGGAACTCTGGCTGTCTATCTTTGGTCTCTAGAGTAAATGCTTTTCTGGAGTGATTGGTGCCCATCTGAGGTTCTGGAGCTGTTTGGCAAGAATTCAACCACCAGACAGAGTGTGGTGGTAGTGGAACCGAACCAGGCCTTGGTGCTTGGTGGTGATGCAGACCACATGATGTCAATGTCTGGATGTGTGCGTGATGATACACGTCTTTCTTTTAGTCATCAGACAGGCAGTCTGTTTACCCATGTGTCTGTTTTGCTTGTCCAAATGTGTTCCAGAGTAAAGCTATGTCACACCATGGGTTGGCTTCAGTGGTTGAGTTTCTTTTTCTCTCGTCATTCTGTGTCTGAACACAAACACACACACACACACACACACACACTTTCTACACTACACAAGGAGTTGCATGTTCAGATATATGTTCACTTGTGTCTCATACACACACACACACACACACACACACACATATATATATATATATATATGATAAATATTACAAACACAGATTCATGTACACACACACAGATTTATAAAAAGCATACACAATGAAAGTGACAGTCTTTTTTTTTAATACTTAATACAATATTTAGTGTTAAGTTTATGATTGAAGTGCAAATCAAAGTGTACTTCCCTTCCTGTGCTATCATAAGCAGAAACACTGAAAATAATGGTAAATATTTTTCAGGTCTGTCTCCACAAGCCTGGTTAATGAATCAGAATGAGATGTGCACTGTTGTGTAGGTTGAGTCGTATGAACTTTCTCACTCAAGAACAGCTAACAAGCAACGTTCATACCCAGCTGAACATTTCACTCCACCCACATATATACAAAGGAAGCTGTCATAAAAAGGATCACTTTCATTCCAGACACAGACAGGAGAAATAAATGTTGACAGAGTAGTGAATTCCTTCACTCTTACCACAACTGACAGAATGCACACACAGAAATAAGCACTTTCGCTCAAACCACAGCTGAAAGGAAATGGACTTGCACGGAAATGAACTGGCAAGTACACAGTGCTTTATCACTCTATCAAGCCTACAGACGTGCTTAGGGACAGCAGATAACCTCACTCCACCCGTAACTCGGTTTGCTTTCGGCAGCATCTCAGGATTCTCTACATGTATTCAACTTTGCAATATCAGATGATTTATGAAGAGCCATTAAGCACATGTACAATTTTACATACTGTGGGCTGTGTGTGCATGTACAAGAATACCAACTCATTTTTCCCCTTGAGGGGCCAAAACAGGGGGGGATGGATAAAGGGGGGGGGTTTGGGGGGTGTGGTGTTACAAAAGTATGGCTTCAACATCACATTTCAGATATAGATACTGTGGTTTACAATGTGAACTGACATCAGTGTTGTTAGTCATCAGAAAGATCATTGAGTTTTGCTGACTTCAGCGACACAAATTTCAGTTCACTGTCAGTCCATCATACATCAACAATGCAATATTCTGAAGTGCAAAAGAAAAATCCCCCCCATCCTCCATCCTCCCTCTCGCACACAACAAAGATTTAGTAAATAAAAACAAGTAAAATACTTGATGATGCTCTAACTTGAGCAGAATAATGATTAACACATCCTGAATGATGCCCTAACTTAAACCCTTGAGTTTACCCCCGAAAACGGAGTATGGCTGCCTGCATGGCAGGGTAAAAATGGTCATACACATAAAAGTCCACACGTATACGTACATGCCCACGAAAGAAGAAGAAACCCTTGAGTGCCCCACGACTGAAATGTCTGTCCCCTTCCGTTATGCAAAAAAGCACCCCAGGACAGAAATACCATCCGCGTCATTGTAGGAATTATACTGTCGCAAAATCATTAAATTCACGTGAAATTGCCCTAAGTGGATTGTGCGTTCATTTTCCTTTCCGAAGTTTAGGTTATATGTACTTTGTTTCAGTAGCTTGCATGCTAGATTTTTTTTTATTTTTTTTTTTTTTTTAATATAATTATTACCCTCCATGACCAAAAATCCTTTGGTAAATAGTTGTCACTGAGCTGAAAACAGGTTTGGCATTCAAAGGGTGGAACTAAATGATACAACACGTTATGGAAGATTCAACACCACACGAGGCCATTTCTGCTCAGATGCCAGATTCTGTTGTTTCCAGAATTTTCCATTCCAGTCTGTGTTGCCAAAAGGGATCTCAGCACAACACTCATGATTCAACAATAGATGCTCTTGTTACCAATCACATCCACTTTGTTATCTTTGAATCCCACTGCATCAGCTGTGTTCTATTTGCTACTTTCTGAGAAAACAACTCAGACACTGGTATCTGCTTTCATTCTGTTTTTGATTGATAAACTCTCTAAATAATGGCTGCCAAACAATACTTGAAAAGACTGGAGAAGATGTTGGAATAACACTGCATGACCAGTGAGTTTGTAAGTCAGACCACATCACTCGTTATCTAAGGCTTTGCTCTGGTTCTCTGTCAGATCTGGGATTAGTATTTCAAAGACATGATTGCATATATGTCTTTTACAGCTTTATTCCATACTGGACATTTATAGCTCTGTGATTGTGTTCACCCTCAGTTTCAGCAAGAGCACTTCACTCTTCGACACACGTGCATTCTTTGAATACACAAGTCAATACAAGATCTTTTTAGTGAATGTTATGTTCTTTTTTTTCTTTGCTTCTGGAATTCTTCCCCTTTCAGTGTACATAATGCCACCTCTTCTCTTCCTTTGGCTCTAGTCTAATAACTCATCTGTTCAATCTTTCCTGTGTGTGTGTGTGTTGAATGCTTGGCAGGTGGCAAGTGCTTTTTTACTCTGGTCTTTTGCATGTGTTTGACACTTTAGTATGTATGTTCTTTGGTGGCGTCTTTGATGTAAAACCTTTTCTGTATTTTAGTCAGTTTATTGTATTGTATTCTTTGTCGCAGTAGATTTCTCTGTGTGATTTTCGGGTTGCTCTCTCCAGGGACAGTGTCGTACATTTATAGCACCACCCTCTTTTTTTTTCTGCCTGCAAGTGTATTTGTTTTCATATAAACATAATATTGATATAAATAATGATAACCATACTGATAACAATTTCCATAATAATATCAGTATCAATATCCATAACATGATATAGGCTTAAAAAACTACATCAGAATTTGGTGTTATAGTATTATATATAGTGTCCTGAACTGAATGCAAGGAGGGTACCATAGTATTATATATAGTGTTCTGAACTGAATGTAAGGAGGGTACCATAGTATTATATATAGTGTTCTGAACTGAATGTAAGGAGGGTACCATAGTATTATATATAGTGTCCTGAACTGAATGCAAGGAGGGTACCATAGTATTATATATAGTGTCCTGAACTGAATGTAAGGAGGGTACCATAGTATTATATATAGTGTTCTGAACTGAATGCAAGGAGGGTACCATAGTATTATATATAGTGTCCTGAACTGAATGTAAGGAGGGTACCATAGTATTATATATAGTGTTCTGAACTGAATGCAAGGAGGGTACCATAGTATTATATATAGTGTTCTGAACTGAATGTAAGGAGGGTACCATAGTATTATATATAGTGTCCTGAACTGAATGCAAGGAGGGTACCATAGTATTATATATAGTGTTCTGAACTGAATGTGAGGAGGGTGTCATAGTATTATATAGTGTTCTGAACTGACTGTGAGGAGCGTGTTATAGTATTATATTTAGTGTTCTGAACTGAATGTAAGGAGGGTATCATTTTATTTTATACAGTGTTCTGAACTGAATGTGAGGACGGTACCTTAGTATTATATATAGTATACTGAACTGAATGTGAGGAGGGCATTATGGTATATATAGCAGCCTGTACGGAACAAACAATCACTTCTACTTCATGATTAGCATTCAGTACACTGTAAAAAAAAAAAAAAAATTTTTTTTTTTAAGTCATAATGTAAAATATAAAATAAGGTTGGACAGATTAAATGACTTCATGATTAACATTCAGTACATTATAAAACAATTATAAGGTAAAACAGAACAAGGTTGGACGGATGAAATCGCTTCATTACATTCAGTACATGGTATAATTGGACGGATTAAATGCATAATAAATAGCATGTTTATGGATGGATGGTATTGTAAATAATACTTTGTTATGGATGATATTGTGGATACACTGTATGGATATGAATGATATGGCAGTGGGTACATCACTACATATTACTGATACACAAAACCATCTCAGTCAAATGTTGCATATGGTGAGGCTGTATAGGCCCTACAGTGTCATCACCATCATGGCCAGAACGTCCGTCTCTTAGATACATACACACCACTCAAGCTGAACCACCTATGCCCCAGCTTATTCTGAACAAAAACAATCCAGGTTGGTTATCAGCTGGTCAGGACTTGTCACTGTTAACAGGGCAGAGATATTTCATCTGCCATCCCGGAAATGATTGGATGACCAAGCCGGATCAGAACACCAGAATATGCCGGACCTCACTGAAGTCTCCAATCTCTTGCAGTCTGCATGAAGTCAAAGGAATGCACAGCTCAGATTCACCATCATTGTAAACAAAATACTCTCTTCAAAATTTATGGATGAAAAAGTGCCCATCTCGGGAACTAAAAATTGATGATGCCACCCAGGAAAATTGGTGCATGAAATCACAAAGCTGAGGTATATGTATGATAGTCATGAACAACTGTGACCATCAGAACAGCAGAGGAGGCAAACTGGGCAGTGGAGAGTGTCTTGCCGAAGTTATCTCCCCACTGTCTCGGCCAAGAGGGCTTTTGGGCAGCCAGCAATGGGATGGTCCCCAAAGGCCAAACAGCCCCCAAAGTTGCAGCACTAAAAGCCATTGCAATCTTGCCATCTCGTAAAAGAGTAATAGTCCTTCACAAAGGACGAAACTGTAAATTAATTCCCATTGCAGTGGAGAAATCATTATTCATACAGCTCTCACTTTGCTGAGGTGGACTGCATGGTCTCAAGTGGCTATTCACTGGTTGGTGACAGAATGGAAACACAAAATGGAGTCCCCACATATACTGACAGAGGACAAGTAACAGCGTGGAAACGCAGGACAGTCCCCATATACCCACAAAGGGCACGTAACAGCATGGAAACAGAACACTACTGACACATACCCACAAAGGGCAAGTAAAAGAATGGAAACAGTCCTTACACATAGCCACAAAGGGAAAGTAACAGCACGGAAACAGAACAGTACTGATACACACCCACAAAGGGAAAGTAACAGCACGGAAACAGAACAGTACTGATACACACCCACAAAGGGAAAGTAACAGCACGGAAACAGAACAGTACTGATACATACCCACAAAGGGAAAGTAACAGCACGGAAACAGAACAGTACTGATACATACCCACAAAGGGAAAGTAACAGCACGGAAACAGAACAGTACTGATACATACCCACAAAGGGAAAGTAACGGCACGGAAACAGAACAGTACTGATACACACCCACAAAGGGAAAGTAACAGCACGGAAACAGTACCCACACAAGGCCACAGAGGGCTGACTTGTCAAGTAATATGATGAGCAGAAAGGATGACGTGGGATCAGAAGATCACATCAGTCCTGAACACACAATCACACTTGGTGCTCATCCATTTTCGTTGGTCGCTTCAACAACAGACAATCAAACCCACACTGTTCTTCCATGGGAAGAGGTGACAGGACAGACCAGCAGAATGCAATCACCCATGCAGCACATCCTCTACAGCAGAAGGTCAGTCAGCGAGGCAGACAAACGTATTTCATTGATCTCTGTGGCGAGAAAACCTGCCACACCATTTCCACCACAAACTTCTGGCAGCACAGAGAACACTAACAAAACATGGGCAACTCCAGCATCACTTTGGATCACCAACAGTTCTGCCCTTGCACATTGTTCAGGACACGTGCAAAGCCGTGTGTCACACAAGTCCTGATAATTATGTGTCCTTGTGCTTATTCCCAGAACAATATCTATCATTGTCCTTATTCCCATATGTCCTTGTTGTTGTTCTCATTCCCAGTACAAGATCTGTCCTTGATGTCCTCTATCCCATGGCCCGGCACAACATGTCTTGTCTTCATTTCCAGCACAGGATCAGTCTGCACTGTTCTCTATTCCCTGCACAAGATATGCCCTTGTTGTCCTTATTCCCAGCACAAGATCTGTTCTTGTTGTCCTTATTCCCAAGACAAGATATGCCCTTGTTGTCCTTATTCCCAGCACAAGATATGTCCTTGTTGTCCTTATTCCCAGCACAAAATCTGTCCGTGTACCCATTCCCAGCACAACATATGTCCTTGTTGTCCTTATTCCAAACACAAGATATATCCTTGTCCTTATTCCCAGCACAAAATCTGTCCTTGTCCCCATTCCTAGCACAAAATCTATCCTTCATTCCCAACACAAGTTGTCATTGTGAATGCCAGCACAACATCTGTCCTTGATGTCCTTATTCCCAGCACAACATCTGTCCTGGTGTTGCTATTCCCAGCACAACATCTGCCCTGATGTTGCAATTTCCAGCACGACATCTGTCCTGGT
>NC_134898.1:27486882-27489382 GCF_041734735.1 Babylonia areolata
TTATTTCTTGATTTATTCATTTGTCTATTTATGTATTCATCTTTGTATTCATTTATCTGTTTCTTTATCAAGTCGTCTTGCTGTAGTGCATATTAATCACAGACAGGAATTACAGTCCGTCAGTGCCGTTACTGTCTGAGGACTACTGATTTCACCGTCAGTCACACGGTCAGTCACAATTTATCACGAACTGCCAGGTTTCTGGAACAAGGTGGCAGAATGGTTAAGACGCAGACGCTTATCTGCTAATACAGTGTCTGTGAAGGTCAGGGTTCGAATCCCGGTCTAACCCTTTCTTCCAAGTTTGACTGGAAAATCAAAGTGATCGTCTGGTCATTCGGATGAGACGATAAACCGAAGTTCCGTGTGCAGCACGCACTTGGCGCGCTGGAAAAGAACCCAAGGCAACCAAAGGAGTTGTTTTCTGGCAAAATTCTGTAGAAGAACTCCACTCTGTTCGGCACACAAATATCATGCATGTGCTCAAAGCCACTAACGTGTAATGTCTATTGAGTTCAAGACCTGCTTCTGTTTTAATCGTCCACATGTACCCAAACCCATCATTCGTAATTGGACTTGTCAGGTGTTTGCATTTGATGTGATTTGCCTCTGCTATTTCAACCTTTGAAGAAACGTTGAAAAGAAGGAGTAGGCGAACTTTTCCTGGTCCAACAAATCGGAGAAAGCCTTCAGAATAAGATTGCTGCACTGGACGATCGTGAGACCTATTTTACGTTGAGTTGTTCGCTTCGACTGGGTTGTTCGCAATAAGGCCCACCTATACCCTATACTTGTGAAAACTGGGCAAAAATCATCGAGCAGGGTTTTCACAGTATCTCTCACACCACGAAGCGATAAACATCCAACAACGATCCGTGGGTACGATCCGTCAGTGTGTCCGTGTTTGACGAATACCAAACATATTCCCCCCTTATCCCTGATTGATACCGATCATTCTTTGTACATTATATTCATAGCGACGATGCTCTGAGACGTGATATAAACTAAAACATCAGATCATTATCCACACACAAAAAATGATGGAGGGGGCGTGAAACAGGCTAAAGAGAGACAGACAGACAAACAGAGACAGCCAGAGACAGAGACAGACAGACAGAAACAGAGACAGAGAGTCAGAGCCACTGTACCTTGTAACCAAAACTTAATCAAGAAATAGATAGCACAGAAATAGAAGTAATGGAGGGAGTGTAAATACAGACTAAAGAGAGAGAGAGGGGGGAGAGAGAGAGAGGGGGGGAGAGAGAGACTGAGAGACAGAGACAGACAGACATGCGGACAGACAGGCTGACAGACAGACAATGACTGAAACAGACATAGACAGGGAGAGAGACAAAGACAGTGACCTTGCCAGCGCCAGAGACAGAGAAAGACAGACAGACAAACAGACAGACATAGAGGGGGAGACAGACAGTCACCTTGCCAGCCTCAGAGAAAGAGAGGCAGACAGACAGACAGACAGAGAAAGAGACAGAGGCAGACAGAGACAGGAGAGACTAAGAAAGACTGACAGACAAACACAGGGAGAAGGCGAGAGACAGACAAACACAGAGAGAAGGAGAAAGAGAAACAAACAGAAAGAGAGAGAGAGAGAGACGAAGACAGAGAGAGAGAGAGAGAGACGAAGACACACACACACACACACACACACACACACACACACACACACACACACACACACACACACAGACGAAGACAGAGAGACAAAGAGAGAGACGAAGACACAGAGAGAGAGAGAGAGAGAGAGACGAAGACACACACACACACACACACACACACACACACACACACACACACACACACACACAGAGACGAAGACAGAGAGGCAAAGAGAGAGACGAAGACACAGAGAGAGAGAGAGACGAAGACACACACACACACACACACACACACACACACACACACAGACGAAGACAGAGAGACAGAGAGAGGGAGAGACGAAGACAGAGAGACAGAGAGAGGGAGAGACGAAGACAGAGAGAGGAGAGAGAGAGACAGAGAGAGTGGAAGACACCGAGAGCCACACCTTGCCGGCCACAAAGGGAATGTCAGCCAGGTTCAGCCTGAAGTGCTTACTGCTGGCCTCTGTCCTGGAGGCCGGAGCAGCAGTTTTCCGTGTGGATACTTTCTTCTTCTTCTTCTTCTTGCTGCTGCTGCTGCTGTTGCTGTTGCTGTTGCTGCATCCTCCTTTCTTCCTCTGACCAGTGGAGGGGGGTGGGTGTGTGGGGTGACCTGCCCCTTCGTGTGGTGGGGGTGCTGGGGGTGTTGCCTTGGGCGACACGGCGCTCTTCTTCTGTTGTTCCTGTGGCACAGGATTTTTTTTTTTTTTTACATATAGTTAACGTGCATCTTTTTGTTTTTCTGGTCTGGTAGGTAACTGCACGTGAAATATTCTGGAATTCATGTTTATGTACCTACGTGCACACATGAACACACACACACACACACACACACACACACACACACACACACGCACAGAGTC
>NC_134898.1:27491882-27516882 GCF_041734735.1 Babylonia areolata
ATGATTAACATATTTTCTTCTTCAAATCATCACTATAAGGCAATCAAAATCACGAACAATATGCACAGAAAGTAAGCAACTGTGTTAATGGTCAACCGGCCGATTAAACACATAATTTATTCAACCAATCATTTAAAAAAACAATTAGTCAAGAAATAGTCTATGAAGCATCTATCCACTAACACAAAGTAGCCTACGTTGCTGTACTCAAGTATACCATCAATCAGTTACGCTCACAATGAATCAATGAAATCACTAATGAAAACATTAACAAGCAATATTGAAGCAAATGAGCAGTGTACAAACACTCCAACAGTAGGCGAGGATTACAAGCCTATAAGCATTCTAACCAGGTGAGCATTGCATAAACATTATATATCTTAGTTTATGTCGCATTTGCATCTGCCATAAAAAGGCAATAACGCCGAATATATATGTGCCGGGTTTTTTTGGTTTTTTAATATAAATTTCAAACAGTTATTTGTGTCTGTGTTTCCGTGGTAAACTTTAATATTGACATTTTCTCTGCAAATACTTTGTCAGTTGACACCAAATTTGGCATAAAAATTGGAAAAATTCAGTTCTTTCCATTCATCTTATTTAAAACAATATTGCACCTCTGGGATGGGCACAAAAAAAATGAAGCCTAATTATATGCAAACTGCATTTACTGTTATATTTATATTTTTTCTGTTCTCTAAACTTGGCACTTTGATCTGATATTCTGACCCAACAACAAGAGCAGTCATTATTATAATTTTTTGTTCAAACAGGAACTTCTTTTGCTAAGCATGGAAGTTTTATTTATTTTGCAAACGTTTTGGTGCAGTTGGTAAAAAAGGGAAATTACTCTGTAATTAATGCTATTGGACTTAATTTGCTTTAAACTGATCTTTCTCATCTTAAAAAGCTTGGATTTTTTTTTTTAAGTGTATCACAAGTGAGTCTTGAAGGCCTTGCCTCTCTTGTTTTTCTTTGTTTCTAAGCAAGCGGTTCAGCTTGACAGAACGACGCACAGGTTCTTTTGAGGGGCCTCAAGCGTCGTGCAAGTCAGTACAAGTTCCTGGTGACACTTCTTAACTTTGCAGCCATTCGATTGGAGAAGAGTCGTTTCGATTCGCCTATGATACACACACACACACACACACACACACACACACACACAATATATATATATATATATGTTTCTGCCTGCAATTTTGTTTGTTTTCCAATCGAAGAGCGTTTTTCAACAGAATTTTGCCAGGGACAACGGGAGATGAATGTGAACCTTGTGAAATTGGATATTCTAGTCGACGGGTTATTGATTATGTCACTGAAGAGGTAAAATTAACAATTCAAAGTAAAGTGGTTAATATCATCATAAAAAAGATGTTTCTGCAAAACAAAACAAAATTCGCTGAAGAGGTAAATTAACAATTCAAAGTAAAGTGGTTAATATTTAAAAAAGAAAAGAGAAAAAAGATGTTTCTGTGAAAAAAAAAAAATTCACTGAAGAGGTAAATCAACAATTCAAAGTAAAGTGGTTAAGTGATAAAACCAAAAGATGCTTCGGTAAGAAACGAAGAAGAAGAAGAAGAAAAAAAAAGAGAGATCCAAACAGAAACGAAGCATGCATAAAAAATAAACGGCGTCGGTCTGTTCTATCAGCACCAAGAAAGAAACACTTCAATTGAGGCAATACCTCACAAAGTGAGCTGTCTTCAATCTGCACGAGACAGACCAAACACACAGACAACACAAATCAGTCAATCATCAGCGCAGCTCAAGTCTACGTTTTTTGTTTGTTTGGAGTTTGTTGTTTGTTTTTTTTTGTTTTTTTTGTGCTATTTGTTGTTGTTTTTTTGTTTCTTTGTTGTTGTTGTTGTTTTGTTGTTGTTTTTTTGTTTTGTTTTGTTGTGTTTTTTTTTTTTTTTGGGGGTGGGGGGTGGGGAGTGCGGAGGGTTGTTTTTTTGTTGTTGTTTGTTTGCTTGTTTGTTTGTTTTATTTTGTTGTTGTTGTTGTTGTTGTTTTTTTCGCGATTTAATACTGTTCCTACCATAATACTTAACTTGATCACACACACACACACACACACACACACACACACACACACACACGCACGCACGCACGCACGCACACACACACATAACCACCACCACCGCCCACACCATACCACACCACATCACACCACACCACAAATTACACACTACACACACGCACGCACGCACACACACACACACACACACACACACACACACACACGCGCACGCACGCACACACACAATTATGCTCTCTACCTCTGCCAAAGACTGAGAGGCAGTCAGACGCGAATGGTCCCGTTCCAGTTCTCCGATGCGCTCCAGCTGAGTTAAGTAGTCTGACAAAATAGGAGACGGGGTGTGACGCCCATTCTGCTTCTGCTGCTTCTGCTGTTGCTGCAGCTTCTGCTGCTGCTTCTGCTGCTTCTGTTGGTGCTGCATCTGCAGGGTGTCCGCTGAGTGTCCTGCCTGCGAGTGCTGCGTGTGGGCAGTGGTCACCATCTGACGCATGTACTCCAGCTGTTTTTCCAGCAGCTGACAGCGCGTTTCTGCCGAGGACAGCTGAGACTCCAGCTCTGTAAAACGTTGCAACAGAGTCCATTCACCCTGATTATCAGTCGACATTCTGCTTACCTTACCAACCATCTCCCAATTCACCATAATCATCAGATGACATTCCGACATTCTGCTTACCTACCAACCATCTCCCAATTCACCATAATCATCAGATGACATTCCGACATTCTGCTTACCTACCAACCATCTCCCAATTCACCATAATCATCAGATGACATTCCGACATTCTGCTTACCTACCAACCATCTCCCAATTCACCATAATCATCAGATGACATTCCGACATTCTGCTTACCTACCAACCATCTCCCTAACTAAAAGCTTTGTGGTGGTGGTTGTGTGTGTGTGTGTGTGTGTGTGTGTGTGTGTGTGTGTGTTAGTCTGTGAGTCTGTGTGTGTATGTGTGGGTGGGTGGCTGGGGGTGTAGTGCTTGTAATGTGAACTGAAAATGAACTCCCCCTTGCTCCTCACCGGTACCGTCGAACCGCTTCCCAATCTACATCTCTCTCTCTCTCTCTCTCTCTCTCTCTCTCTATATATATATATATATATATATATATATGTATATATATATATATATACATATATATATATATATATATATATATATATATATATATATATATATAAAGACGTGGAACAAGCTCCCTGATAACCTCCGTCATTCTGATTCCCTCGCATCTTTTAAATCTCATCTCAAAACTCACCTTTTCCCTCAGCAGTTAAGTTCAATTGTGGCAGGTCCACTTCCTTTGCGTTAGCTGTGCTTGACTATGTGTGTATACATATGTATGTGTACATAACTACATGCATGTATATGAATGTGTATTGTGTGTGCGTGCGTTTATGTAAGTTTGTGCCTGCCTATGTGTGCGTATGTGTTAGGGTAGCTGTTAGATACACATGTATGTTAAAATGTATGTATGTATGCAGTGTGTGTGTGTGTGTGTGTGTGTGTGTGTGTGTGTGTGTGTGTGTGTGTGTGTGTGTGTGTGTGTGTGTGTGTGTGTGTGTGTGTGTGTGTGTGTATGTAGTCACATTTTGGTGTGTGTATGTAATAATGATAATAATAATAATAATGGTATTTATATAGCGCTGGATCTTGTGCAGAGACAAATCAAAGCGCTTTCGCACCAGTCATTCACACGCATGCATAACTCTAATACTGCAGAAACTAAAGACAAGGAAGGGCAGGCAAGGGAGGCTATTTTGGGAAGAGGTGGGTTTTAAGGCCAGACTTGAAAGAGCTGAGTGTGGAGACTTGACGAAGCGAAAAAGGAAGTTCATTCCAATCGCAAGGTCCAGAAACAGAGAAAGAACGGCGGCCAATAGTCGAGTGTTTGAATCTGGGTATGCTTAAACAGAGTGGATCCGAGGCCGATCGTAGTGAGCGAGATGGAGTGTAGAGGTGAAGGCAGCCGCAGAGATAGGAAGGGGCAGATTTGTGAATGCATCTATAACATAGATGTACCATAGATGTAATGTTTTATGTTAACAAAGCTTTTCTGTAAAGCACCTAGAGCAGATTTCTGGATAGTGTGCTATATAAGTATCCATTATATATATACACATGACAACTGCACCCAGAATAAAAACGTACGTTTCTGATGAGGACGATCATTGCACGGCTGAATGACATAACCATCCTTCTCCCTCTCCTCTTCCTCTTCCTCCTCCTTCTCCTCCTCTCCTCTTCCTCTTCCCGGGGCGGTGTGTGGAGGCGGATGTCGGGGTGTGGGTGTGGGTGTGGTTGGAGGACGAAGTGTGGCTGGTGGAGGGAGGACTTGTACAGCTGGGTCTCCGAGGTCAGGGTCTGAAGGCTGCTCTCTGCCGCTCGCCGCTCCACCTCCAGCTTCCGCATCTTCTCCTGCAGGCTCTGCAGGGCTGTCAGAACGCCTGCAAACCACAGCACGGAGCACACACATACTCACATACGCGTGCACATACTCACATACGCGTGCACACACACACACATACACGCACACACACACACAGACACACGCACACACATACGCACGCGCACACACACAGACACAGACACACAGACACACACACACACGCACGCACGCACGCACACACACACACACACACACACACATACACACACACAGAGAGAAAGAGACAGAGACAGAAATACACACACACAGACACACAAACACACAGACACAGACACACAGACAGACACACACACACACACACACACACACACACACACACACACACACAAATACAAACACAGAGACACACACACACACACACACACACACACACACACACACACACACACACACACACACACACACACACTGTACCGGTAACTCCTTAATCCTGCATAATATACACGCTGCATCTGTTCTCCTTACATCTGCGTAAATTCCACAATGGACCTGAGCTTCTTACATCTGTATAATATTCACACTGGATGCTCGTCACTGACTGTGTTGACAGAGGAGGGCGGAGAGCACGAATCACCCTGAACGCAGCCTGTCGGTGTTCTGAACGCAGCAAATTGAATTTCGCTTACGTCATCTCAAAAACACAAATTATAGCCACCACACATTGAAAACGTGACAGTTTTCACTGAAATCACTAGGCACTGAGAAGACAATTTTAATGCAAGGTATGTTCATGAACTATATTGTCAGCTTGAAGTAAACAATAATTGATTTTCAGCAACTCGACCGGCCGTGATCTTGAACTCCGACCTTTCAAGACCAGCATGGCGGAAAGTTCGATTTTATGCCACTTGTTAGGATTTTGAAGGCTCTCGAGGCCAAACTAGCGGCGCCAGGTTTGTACACATGTCTGGCGTCTGCTTCCTTATTCATATATATCTGATCATGATGTGTTGTTCATTTAATCCCAGGCTACAGACCAAAGATACAGACAGAGCCGATTGTGAAAAAGAGTGTGACAGTTTGGACGTCAGAGTGTGGATGAACTGAGAGGATGTTTTGATTGTACTGACTGGAGTGTGTTGACTGACCCATGTGAGAATGTTCATGGAGCAGCTGATTTTGTTACATCTTATATCAGTTTCTGTGAAGACATGATAATTCCGACAAAATAATTAAACTTTTCCCCAACAACAAACCATGGATCTCAAAGTCTCTCAAAACCATTTTAAACGAGAAAAAGGAAGCATTTCAGTCAGGGAACAAGAAGGATAGGAAACTGATACAAAAGAAGCTTTGAGGGGAATTACGAAGGGGACAGAAGGAATTCAAATCAAAAGTAGAGCAACAGTTTCAGACAGGAAAAATGGCAGATGCATGGGATGGGTTAAAAATTATCACTGGAGAAACGAAAAGGAAAACAGTAGCTTTGAAATGAAAAGGGATGAACAGCTTGATTTTTCAAACAAAGTGAATGATTTCTACTGTCGCTTTGAAAGGAATGACCTGGGAAGGGAGCTGGATAGTGTTATGTCACAGCTGCTGGAAAAGATCAAAGATAGGAACACAGGCGAGGACTTTGAGATCGATGCAAAAGTTGTTGAATCTTTATTTTTAAAACTGAATGTCACGAAGGCAATTGGCCCCGACAATATCTGTGGAAGATTACTGAAAACATATGCTTCCCAGTTGTGTGACGTGTTCTGTAAAATTTTCAACTAGTCTCTGAAGGACTGCTCTGTCCCCAGCATCTGGAAAAAATCTACTATCTGTCCTATCCCCAAGAAGAACCCAGCCGCATTAAATGATTACCGTCCTGTTGCCCTGACTTCAATAGTGATGAAATGCTTTGAAAAAAATTGTTCTCCGCCATCTTTTTTCTTTCACTGTGTCACGCTGAAAAAGAGAGCGGACTAGAAACCCCCACCCAGCCCAGCACTAACACCCAGACAACACAAACACAGACTAAAACAATTCAGGGTTCACATTTAGTTAATCACACACCAAGCTTGCCCACAAACAATAAACACAACCCCAGCTGCAACAACACTTAAATAACAGAATGGATAAATAATCACACACACACACACACACACACACACAAAACACAAAAAAACACAGAGCTTTAACACACGGCCGTCCAGCGGCAAACAGTCCGTAGAATGCTACCAGTGAACTGAAGACGTTTGATGAATACATAAACTGAAGCACTGCACAACACAAGAGGAAAACGACGACTTCGACGGTGAAAACTGAAAACTGATGAAGACGAAACTAGAGCACAAATGACGATGGTGATGAGAAGAGGGCAGCAGGAAGTCCGCAGACATCCAGAGCACCAACGCTGTCCGGCCAACACAGGCTGAAGAGGGGAAAGCACAGGAAGTGGGACGCTGCAAACTGCCAACCGGGTACTACTACCCTGACGCTGGAAATAAAAAAACAAAAACAAAGACGAGACACGTCCAGCAGGGCACTCTTACCCTTTTTGCTGCAGCACACAGAACACGGAAAACATTGCCACCCGGAGGAAAACTTATCCCCACGTGAGGGTGCCAACTGGGCAAAAAGCCCCAAACCCAACAGACACGACCTTCCTCAAAGAAGGCCGCGGGCGAAAAGCCTAGAGAAGTGTCACTGACAGAACATAGAGACTTTAAACTCTGCTCAGCAGTGACACAAACACACAAACGATACTCCCCGATTGCACGTAAAAAACGCCTAACCGGGAGCTAACACACACTAAACGAATGCTCGAATGGGAAAGGGTAAATGGGGAAGGTAATGCACAAAGCACTCCACACGAGATTGTCATGAGTTGTGACACACTGAACAGCAGCTTGACTCTCTTCAGTTTGCTTATAAAGCACACAGAAGTACTGACGATGCTATCCTAACTCTCCTTCATAATGCTTTCCTTTCATTTGAATAACACGGGATCTTTTGTCCGTATCCTTTTTGTTGACTTCTCTTCTGCTTTCAACACAATACAACCTCATCTCCTTGCCCTCAAACTGCTAGGCTTGGATGTTGATCCGAAGCTTACTCTTTGGATAGTAAGTTTTCTTCTCAATAGAACTCAGTCCGTCCGCTTTCATTCTGCCCACTCTTCTCTAAACTCTACTTCTACTGGTGCACCCCAAGGTACAGTGCAGTCCCCTGTTATATTTACACTGTACACAAATGACTGCAGAGGCACGGAGGAAACTCCTGTCATAAAATATTCTGATGATTCAGCTATTGAAGATCTGTCCAACTCTGATGCTATTTATTTCAGTGAAATTAAAAAGTTCTGTTCTTGGTCTGAGGAAAACTATCTGGATCTCAACGTATTGAAAACAAAACAAAAATGTTAATAGATTTTCGGTAAGACCCCTTGCCTGTAGCTAACCTTGTTATTGATGGCCAAACAGTAGAGAAGGTCAATGAATATAGATATTTAGGGACCATCTTAGACAATAAGCTGACTTTTGACAGAAATGTTGATTCCATTCATAAGAAATGTCAATCTAGAATTTTTTGTTTACAGAAGTTTAGAAATGTTGGTATTAATTCAACTATTCTTTAAAGTTATTATCAATGTTGTATCGAGTCCGTGCTCACAGTTTCATTTATGTGCTGGTATGGAAGTTTGGAAGTGAGGAGTAAGCGTGTTTTGAACGATGTCATGAGTGTATGCAGTAAAATTGTGGGAGTGAAACAAGCTAGTATGCAAGAGCTGTATGAAAGTCGAGGGTTTAAAAAAAGCAGGCCAATAGCAACTGACGACACCCATATTTTAGCAAAGTATTATTAGCTATTGCCATCAGGACGACGCTACAGAACTTTTAAGTTGAAATCCAGAGCTCTGAAGACTTTTATTCCACGTTCAATCCACCTTTTAAATTCTTGAGAACTCTGTGTGTGTGTGTGTGTGTGTGTGTGTGTGTGTGTGTGTGTGTGTGTGTGTGTGTGTGTGTGTGTGTGTGTGTGTGTGTGCGTGCGCGCGCGCATGCGCGCACTCTCATGTGAGACGTGTGAAAGTCCGTGCATGATAGGTTGTACATTGTTCTAGTTGTGTGTGTGTGTGTGTGTGTGTGTGTGTGTGTGTGTGTGTGTGTGTGTGTGTGTGTGTGTTTACTGAGTTTAAAAACATGACAATTGGTTATTATGAATGTGCAATATATAGGATGAATAATGTGCAATATGCAGGATGAATGTACAATGGAAAATGTCTAATGCTAACGTCCATATTCTGAATATATTTCTGTTAATAATTACGATGTAATAATTAATTGCAATGTTTTAAAAGCGAATATGTGAAATGCTTTCATTTGAGAACATATATTTATTACTCTTGTTTAATCAAGTAAACCGCGTGTGTGGGGTGGGTGGCGGGTGTGTGCTGATGATCTGGTTGTGGTTTTCCGCAATTTATCTTTATTCTTATCTTATCTATCTATTATAATCAATGTGCAATATAGTAGGCTATGCTTATAATTATATTCAAAATAATGTTTCTTAATTCTTTCTGTTTTTACATTAAGAATACCAGTTATTACCTGCAGTATGTGGATATATGTATGAAACGGTGTATGTGATATTTTTTACATTTGTGTCTTCGTAATATTCGTAAAAGCTGTTGTTGACTTTTACAGTTATGGTCCCCATGTTGTTTACTTGTCTATGTTGTGATAATGCACCTGACCAAATTTCTCCAGCTGGAGATAATAAAGTTATTCTTTTCTTATCTTATCTTATTTTATCTTATCTATCTTTGAAAGCATACGATGTGTTGTGTATACTGTGTGGATCAGCCTGCATGTTTTGACGCCGCCAGTAAACAGAAACCAAACCAGATACATTTTTTTCAACGGGTTCAAGTTTCAAGTTTTAATTGTCCTTTCACTCCTATTGGAGTATGGAGGATTACTGCAAAGTACTCTTTTCGTGCCCAGAACAAACATTTCCAAATACACAACAATGTCACATAAAAGTTGAGAAAACACAAATGTCTTTTAACTCCAAAAGTATAACTAGGCAACATTTGCAAATCTAATCATCTTACTTACAGCTAAAATGACTTTTTTGCCTCCTTTGAGCATATTACAAAAATTAAAAACCGATTTTGGAGACAAATATTTTTTAGGAACATATCTATTTCGTAACTGATCATAATTGGGACTTTCCAGCTGTATATATGCTGGCTGGTTCAAACAGCAGTATGCTTGGTTTCGTGGATACTGATAATAAGGAAAGCATGCAGCTTTAAGGAATCTTTGTGTGTGTGTGTGTGGATATAGTAAGTATACTTTGGTTGTGACCCGCGAGTACATTTTTACGTATTCTTAGTTCTGAGGTCCATATATTGCTGTATCATGTGTATTTGACTTTGGGGCTAAATTTATGTTTGTCTGATTGTGTATGTATGTATGCGTGCATACATGTGTGTGGGAGGGTGAGGGAGGTGTGTATGTTTGGGGGTGGTGGTGGTATGATTGTGTGCATATGTGCACTGCTATTGTAAGTACATGTGTGCTTCATCCTTTGTGTGAATAGAGGGGATATGATCGAGGTATATAAATACCTCCAGGATAACTACGACGTCAAGCTGCCGAAACTTGACATGCTTGTGGAAGAGAACTACGGGGACACAGTTTTAAAATCCGGAAAAACCGACATAGGCTCAACGTTAGAGGAAACCTTTTCAAACAGGGTTGTTTCCCTCAGGAACAGCTTGCCAGAGAGTTCAGATAGTTCAGTTACTCAACGAGGCTTCACTGCGTTCGGACAAACCCATACACGCTACATCACATCTGCTAAACAGATGCCTGACCATCAGCTTAACCCATCGCACTTCGAAATGGCTTCTATCAGCTCCTTTAAAAATCGGTTGTACATGGATCAGTATGCGCGCTTTGAAACCTCCTTGTAACTGAATTATATGTATTGTGTTGAGAGAGAGAGAGAGAGAGAGAGGGAGGGAGAGGGAGAGAGAGAGATTGTTCAAACACGGGAAAAAAAATCACAGTGCATCTGTATTTGACATAACAGCACATCACCTATAGACCTACTCATTTATTTTTGTATGATAGTCGTGTCCGACTATGACCATCAGGACATCAGAGAAGGCAACTGCTGTTCAGACTATCTGGGCTAGAAATTCATTATAGTGGAGAGTTTCTTGCCCAAGTTACACCCCCACTCTCTCGGCCAAGAGGGTTTTAGGGCAGTCGGCGTTGGGATGGTTCACAAAAAGCCAACTAGCCCCCAAGGCTGCAGCACTAAGAGCCAGTGCAATCTTGCCTCCTAGTTTGAGAGTCATAGTCCTTCACAAAAGACTCAACCCTAAATGGCTTCCCATTACAATGAAGAAACCATTGATCATACAGCTCTCACTTTGCTGTTGGCCCAGCTGAAAGCTTATGTCAGTGTGTGATATAAAGACTTACTAATTGTATCTGTATAATATACACACTGCACCTGTGTTCCACATATCTGGACATCATACACACCGCAACCGTACTCTCATAATTATACACCACACATGAGCCTGATACACTTGCCCATCCGCACACACTTTGTCCATCGATCTCCATTTTGCATAGGTGTGTGCATTCACACACACACACACACACACACACACACAGAGTTGACACTTTGACACTTTTGTGTCATTGGCCATGAGGTCCTTGTGACGTAGGTGAATGCGTCAACACACTTTCATTACATAAGAACAAAACGTTAGAATAAACGAATGAAAATGGTAAAAGCAGATACTGAAACAAAACAAAGTTCTTTCTTAACATCAGAAGATAACGAGAGAGAGAGCGACAGACAGAGACGGAGAAAGACAAAAACAGACAGTCAGAGACAGAGAGAGAGAGAGAGATTAAAAAAATATATAATTAAAAAACAAACAGAGACAAAGACGGCCAGAGAGACAAGGACAGAGAGAGGAATGGAGAAGAGGAGGAAGAGGAAGAGCAGAACGTCCTCACCATCTCTGTCGGACTGGGAGAAGGCTGTGACAGGCTGGTCACGTGACGAGGTGTCCCCCGTGTCGTCCGGAAGGCCAGGGGAAGGGTGGAGGTGGAGGGTGCTATCCGCTGAGCTGTCGTGGCCGTTCATCGCTGTCTGCAGTCCCAGGGGCTCCTGAAAACACACACACACACACACACACACACACACACACACACACACACACACACACAGCGTTCACGTCTTTGGTCAAAAAGTAGCTGTCTGAAAGTACGTCAGTCAGTCGTCATGTCCAACTATGACCATCAGAACAGCAGAGGAGTCAACTGCTGTCCCGACCATCAGGGACTGTATCATCTGCTTATTGTAGAGAGCGTCTTGCCAAAGTTACATCCCCACTCTGTCGGCCTGAGGTCAACTAGCCCCCTAGGCAGCACTAAGAGCCAATGCAAAATTGTCCCCTAGTTTGAATGTCATAGTCCTTCACAAAAGACTCAGCCGTCGTAAATGAAGAAGGTTAAACGGCACAAAATACTACAATAACAACACAGAAAAATACAACAATATCAGGTTGGCGTTGTTCATGGGAATGCAGAATTTGATTCAAGTGGAGAGTGTCTTGCCAAGGGACATATCCCCACTCTCTCAGCAAAGGGAGTTTTAGGACAGTCCGCGTTGGGATGGTTCCCAAGGGCCAACTGGCTCCGAGGGGCTGCAGAACTAAAAGCCAGTGCAATATTGCCTCCTACTTTGAGAGTAATACTTACAGTCCTTCACAACAAACTAAGCTGCAGATGATTTCCCATTGGTGAAAAATCACGGCAGTCTGTCAGTTGTGAACATGGCTTTAGCACAATGTATATTCTGTCGTATGGAATCATGTCTTTGTCCAGTCAACAGCTTCAAGCACAAGAGGAAGAAAACATTTCCTCGAACGATGAAAAGAGAGGAAAGGGTGAGAGAGACGGGTGTGGTTGTGGGTGTGGGGGGTTGACCTCCAGATGGTCACTGATCGACATTTGGACGTGCCATTATCTCTAGTGCACACTAGCATTCTAACAACGTTGTTTTGAAAATAACACAACCTCAGAACAGCGTCAACTCATCAAGTATTGAGTGCATAAATTGAATTCCGTGGATTTTATTTTAAGTCGAGGCTTGAAACGAAAAAAAGGGGGGGAGGGGGTGCGTGTGGGAGAGGGAGAGAGTTCGGTGGAGTGTTAATGAACGATAGCAAATGTTTACAAAAGCACTCGACCACAAAAGTCAACAATGTGAATCAGTGTAGAACCAAGCCACCACCACCACCACAACATTCAATATTGTTACCATTTCACAGAGAGGGCATGACTCCTTCACAGCGAGGCCATGACTCCTATGAAAAAAAATAAAATAAAATAAAAGAGAAAAAGACAACAATGTCTTCTCTGTCGTTTTCAAACAAGACCTGAGGGCAGAAGTGTGGGTGGGTGGGTTGCGGCCAAGAGAAGTAACAAGAGATCAGAACTGTATCAATATCCATAGCACCTCCTTCCTCCAAACCCCACCTGTACCTCCTCCACCCCAGTGCTCTGAGGTACGCAATCCGTTCTGCCTACCTGGTCGGCATGCCACGGGTGACAAAGGCTGGCGGTGTTGGCAAACAACACAGAAGCCGTTCATCCACAGGGCAGTATGGAGCTTCCCCTTCACTTCCCTTCCTCCGCCCCCCACGCCCCCTCCCTGCACCCCGACAGGGTCAGCACAGGGCCAGAAGCGATATCTATGCCCGCTCACGTTCCTCATAATGCACACACTATAACTCTCTGTCCTCTGTCATGCTGGAGATGTCCCTTTTCCACCGCCAGGCTAGATATATTATTTCCTTTCCACTGTCTCACAGTATACCTGTGTCTGTCTCACTGGGTAAGTCCTTTTCTTCGGTCACAGGAGGAAGGTGTGTGGAATGGTGAAGACGCTTATCTACCAATACAGCGAGGGTCTGGGTTCGATTCCCACTCTCGCCCTTTCTCCCAAGTTTGACTGGAAAATCAAACCGAGCGTCTAGCGGGAGCCTGGTCATTGGGGTGAGACGATAAACCGAGGTCTTGTGTGCAGCACGCACTTGGCGCACTCTTAAAGAATTCATGGCTAGAAAAGCGTTGTTCTCTGGCAAAAATTCTGTTGAAGAAATCCAGTCTGATAGGGTACACAAATATGCATGCACTACAGGCCTGGCTAGAGCAATGGGTTATGCTGCTGTCAGGCATCTGCCTAGCAGATGTGGTGTAGCGAATGCAGATTTGTCCGAACGCAGTGTCGCCTCCTCGAGAAACTGAAACTGAAATTTCTGTAGCAGAATAGGCTACATGTTTCTTTCATCTGCCACAGGACTGAATTTAAACTCCCCACACACTGTTCCAGCGCTTTCTCTTGTTCTTCACAGACGATCTTTCTGATCTCTTCACTGTTTTACTTTCTAAAAAGAGAAGAGCGTTCATCAAAAGACGGCCATTTCCTCTGTCAGGACTGACAAAGTCCTTCGGTCAAAGTTGTTTCTCATTCACGACCCCCCACCCAGTGAAACTCCATGCCATATGGATCAAGACACTCACAGTCCACTTCCTGTTTCAAAACCAACCTCAAGACTCACCAATAGCTGCAAAACAGCTTTCATTGATTTGATACATTGTCTTATCTATCGAATTTTTTCTAAGTTGAACTAACTTGCATATTCTGATGGATTAGAATGTCGTCTTGCAATGTAATTCTTGTTGGAACCATTGTAGTGTAAAGACTTTTGAGCAAAATTCACGAGAGTAGGTGCTGTATGAATTCAATATTATTGTGCACTGGGTACGTCCTTTTCCATAGTCACACTGGATATGTACCTTTCAGATCACAGAAAGAGAGAGAGAGACGCTTCAGACGCTTTTTATTGACACTGGCCTAACTACAGCCCCTATGTCAAGGGGGTCAATTCTAAGTTGCAGCGTCATTGTGTTGAATGAAAGAAAACAAACAACAATAAATAAAGCAGAGAGAGAGAGAGAGACAGACAGACAGATTATATATATATATATATATATATATATATATATATATATATATATATATATATATACAGAGATCATATATATATATATTTTACACACACAGACACACACACACACACACACACACACACACACACACACACACACACACACACACACACACACGCAAACACACACACACACACACACACACACACACACACACACACACACACACACACATTCCACCTCCCACACAGACAAAGTTGAGTCATTGATTTCCCTGGAAGAAATCCCGACAAGCACAATCCTTCACCGTGTCTGTAAACTTGTTAAGAACTGAAGGGGATTTGTCCGTTAAATCGTTGAGGGGTTTGTCTGTTAAACCGTCGTTACGACCCCAGGGATTAAGCTCCTGCCTTGTAATCAGCCGCAGGATAAAGACCCCCCCCCCCTCCCCCACACACAGAGAGACGCTAAGCCGTGTATGCTGGTGCACACAGCCAGTCACCCTCACAAATGCCCGCACTTCACACTATCGGGGCTTTAAGGGCCCTTTAGTTTATCGACCCCTGTCCTCGCCCACAACAGTTTGGTCTCAACAGAACTAATGCTATATTCCGATAATGTGACCAATTACTCAAATACGCAAGTTCAACATCCATGTCGGCGTTCGGTGGGTGATGGATACAAGAACATACACGGCATGCACATCCCATGCACATCCCATGCCCTCCAGCCCCCACGCCCCTACCCCACCCCCAGCACCCTCACACCCCCACCCCCACCCCTCAGCAGCCCCCGGAACCCCCCGGAACCCCCCCTCCCCTCCACTCCCCGGCAGCCCCCGGAACCCCCCGGCACCCCCCCTCCCCTCCACTCCCCGGCAGCCCCCGGAACCCCCCGGAACCCCCCCTCCCCTCCACTCCCCGGAACCCCCCGGCACCCCCCCTCCCCTCCACTCCCCGGCAGCCCCCGGCACCCCCCCTCCCCTCCACTCCCCGGAACCCCCCGGCACCCCCCCTCCCCTCCACTCCCCGGCAGCCCCCGGCACCCCCCCTCCCCTCCACTCCCCGGCAGCCCCCGGAACCCCCCGGAACCCCCCCTCCCCACGAAATCAATGACTGCCTGCGAGGCGGGGGGTACAAAGTGGTCATAAATGTAAACGCCCCCTCTTGTATAGTGAACGTGGGAGTCGCAGCCCATGAACAAAGAAGAACAAAATTAATGTCAACGCTGACCTATGTGGTATAGCCATTTTTTTGTGTGCTTAAGTGAGAGTGCGGTGTGTGTGTGTGTGTGTGTGTGTGTGTGTGTGTGTGTGTGTGTGTGTGTGTGTGTGGAGGACAGTGGAAGAATGGTTGAGACGCTTATCTACCAATACAGTGTCCCTGAGGGTGTGGGTTTGATTCCCGCTCTCTCCCTTTCTCCCGCTACGTTTGACTGGAAAATCAAACCGAGCGTCTAGTGATTGGGATGTGACGATAAACCGTTGTCAGTGTGTAGCACACACTTGGCGCACAGAAGAAGAACCCAAAGCAACAGTAATGTTGTCCTCTGGCAAAAGTTTGAAGAAATCCACTGTGAAAGATACACAAAGATATATGTGAATACACTCAAGGCCTGACTAGTGCTGTCAGGCTTCTGCATAGTAGATGTGGTGTAGCAGATTTGTCCGAACACAGTGACACCTCCTTTGAGAAGCTGAAACTGAAACTGAAAATTAATCGTGTGTGAGGAACTTAGAACTCAGAACTCATTTAACTGTCGTAAAACCCATCAGAGGAATTATACACACTATAAACTAAACACAACAAACAAACAAAAAGTAAAAGTAATAAGCTGTGAGCACATGCAGGATGTTCCACAAGACATAGTTATAGATTGCAAACTTTGAAGCATTTAGATTTTATTTTTTTCCAGTTCTGGGTGGAAATAACTTAGTAACAACAGAGAACTCGGCGTTTGGTTTATTATGTTGCCAATGCCATCTGGCCAATGGTTCGAAGACTGGGAATTAACTGTCACAAGTAGGCGAGATCCCAAGTCAGAGTACGCACTACACTTGTCCAGAAAATGCAGTTCATCCTCTACAACTCCACATGCTTTACATAGCCGGTCTTTCCCAATTAAGTTGTAGTGACGTCCTCGCTCAATCTCAAGTTCATATGCACTTAATCGCAATCGACACAATGCTTTTTCTATGTTTAGTGTTTTTGCAGCTGATCAGTTAAGGTTGTTATGTATAAGTGTTTGCAGTTTTGCAATAAAAGGAGAGCCTCGAAATGTGTGTGTGTGTGTGTGTGTGTGCGCACGTGCGTTGAGGTCATGCTTGCATGTACATATCCGTTGTCCACGAAACGCATTCCCAGAGTTTAGTAGTTTGTTAGCACAGACGCAAATGCATTGCTTCCACATATCTGAATCCCGGACAAGATGACGACAATGTCCAGTGTGTACAGGCCATTCGCTGTCCGAAGTGGTAGTCAGACAGCCATGCAGTGCGTTCAGTGTGTTAAGGTCCTGCACTATGATGCTACATTCAGAATCACCGCCACTGGTTGTCTTCATGACGTCTGCACGTGTCTTTTAGACTTTGTGTTGTGTGTGTGTGTGTGTGTGTGTGTGTGTGTGTGTGTGTGTGACATTTCGATTAAACAGTCTCTTTCGGGATAGCGTCTGGGGAAAACCAAACACAATAAGACCCTTGTCCCACATAACATTCATGACGAAGCCAAGCCTGGTTTAGGGGGGAAAAAAGTCCGATCAAACATGCACTGTCTACACCATACCTTCTTTGCACGATCGAGATTTGATCAGCTGCACAGTTTTTTCTTCATTCTGTTTGTTCGTATGCTTGAACAAGTGTAGCTTTGTTGAGTTTGGTGCCTGTCTAGTATTGTTCCGTCAAATACATTCAGTAAAGAATTACATGACACCGGTTTCCAGAAAAGAAAAAAATCACCATAAAGAATAATTATCTTAAAGTAAAAAATAAAAATAAAAAATAAAATAAAAATAAAAAAATGTTCTGAAGATGACATCGATAATCTCATCAATCCACCCTTAAAAGCGTCCGCCGAGTAATACCAACCACGCAGCACTGTTCTGTTCTTCAAATCAGTGTCTGTCTGCCAACCGCGAGCCATGCTAATTGACAATCGCATTGTGCACGTGCCACTGTTCTTATCAACGCAATGTCAGTTGCATCATTGTCAAACCACGCGAGTGCCGCTCCGGCGCGCGCTAATTCATGACGACACTCAACCAGGCGCGGTCTTCCCTGTCGAGGCTCCGTCCGGCGACATGGGGTCTACACAGAAAGTGTTACCTGCAGGAAAAGGGGTCTGATTACTACTGCTGACAACGATCATGACACTGGATGGGGGTGGAGAGTGGGGGGGGGGGGTGAGAGGGGGGAGTAATACAGCAGATGACAGCTCTGGTTTAACTCACTCAGTACGGCCTGTCCTCTCTTCTCCTCTACACAGACCCCTCGGATGTCCAGTGGGGTGTCTGAATGACCCAACCTTTAGCTTCCGTCGTCAGAATTGTGGTATTCTTTGTCAACATTCACCTCTTCAGTATAAGAGCCTTCCGCTTGCAATATTTTGATGATCGTAATTGGGGTGAAACGCTGTTAACGTCGTCTCTTTCGCCGTTCGTATGCAGAGAGTTAAGTCAGCATACGTGGGGACAAGGACCTTAGTGTTTCCGCGAACCGAAACTGGCATTGTGACATCTGGTTGCTGTCGTCGTTGTTGTTGTTGTTGTTGTTTTACACTGACAGGGGATTAGCGGCGGGATCTGTTTTCTTGTGAATACAGGGCTGGAACGGACCAGGTCATGCAAAACGACACCGCTGCTCAGTGATCAAGAAGAAAAGGTGCACACACACACACGCGCGCGCGCGCGCACACACACACACGCACACGCGCATACACACACACGTACGCACGCACACACGCACGCACACACACACACACACACACACACACAAACCCACTCACTCACACATAGAGGCACATGCGCACCGGCGCGCGTACACACGCACGCACACATGCACGTGCGAACACACACGCATACGCGTGCACACGCAAACGTACACACAGTGAGAGAGAGGGAGGGAGAGAGAGAGAGAGTAAAACCATGTTATATTTCTAGTAAGTTAATCACGCAACTGAGGACAATATCATAACATGAAACAAAAAAACAACAACAAACACAACACACACACACACACACACACACACACACACACACACACACACACACACACACACAAAATCACGACACAGGACAATAATTACACGGAATGAAACAGACCTGATGCAGAATTGACCAATACTGATGTGACAAGTGACTCGAGTGTGGGCTGCGTTTGAAGTAATGCATCATACGAGGGGGTCATTTACACATTAAGTAAATAGGAATGGACCCAGAACCGAACCATGTAGAATGCTATATTTCATCAGTTGGCAAAGATACCAGGCTCGGACGCATTGTAACAAAAACATATTGCTGTCGATTTTCATGGAATGGCGAAATCAGCTGAACAGATATGCGACATAGTTTTCTTCATAACAAAAATGTGGTCATTGACGTCACTAAAAGCTATGGCAAAATCCACAAAGACGACCCGCCGCAGAAGTTGCTTTCATGCTTTTCATTATTCCATTCGTTTACTAAACTGAAGTTGTATGACTCCCCCCCCCCCCAACCCCCCCTGTCCCCTCTCCTCCCCCTCCCCCCTCCACCCCCTCACCCCCCTCGAAACCCAGATTTTGTTCGGATCGCAAGAATCAAGGTGATTACAAAAATGTGTTTTTTTTCTAATGTGCTTTTCTAGAGGATAACGACAACCTTGACGGAATAAATATATAATGTCTGAGAATTCTCCAAATCAAACTATATTACTTTTGCTGCTTTGAATTGTGCTGAAAAGTGGCACTATTCAACGTAAACACACGCGCGTACACAGAGAGAGAGAGGGGAGACAGAGAGGGGAGAGAGAGACAGAGACAGAGGCACAGACAGGTAGACAGAAACAGAGAGAGTGTGTGTGTGTGTGGGGGGGGGGGGGGGGGGGAGAGGTATGCCGACCGACAAAGACCCGATTGAAAAGCAGGGCAATTTAATCCCCCTGGAGAAGAGCGTGCTAAAACGGTGTGCCACAGGTTTGGACAAAACCCGGCCCCGTGTTTCCCCTTCAAATGGAACAGCCAGTGAAAAGCTCTTTCACCTTCTCTGTTGAGCAGTCAGACACCCCCTCCACTCCCCCCTGTGCCCCACCTCCTCATTCACCCTGAAGTCAGCTCTCCCTCTGAGTGAGAGAGGCAGGCTGCCAAAACGTCGGCGCTCAGATAGGTTAGATCAACAAGAACACAGCCGGGTCAATGGTGTCGCCCCAAAGCATTCCAGTCCCCGTCTGCTGGAGTCCGGCGCCCGCCTCAATCCTTCCCTCCACACACACACACCTGGGGGGGGGGGGGGGGGGGGGGGGGGGGGGGGGCAGGGGGGGAGGGGGGCTGGGGGCGCCAGAGGAACAGAACAGTCCGAGGGCCAGATGTGATATGGGGGTCACTTATGTTGTGTTGGCCCTCACCACGGGGAAAATGCCCTCTTCAAAGGCTCGCGACTTGGACTTGTGTCCACTGGTCGGAGTGGACGGTGATGGTCGTGTAATTGCTGAGCCCACAATACAGGACCGAGTGTCAAAGCAAGGTTCACACCGTATATTATAAGCACTCCAGTGTGGTCACAAGCCTTGCAGGCCATCATCCAAATCAGATACGAAGGGAAGTGACGTCATATCTGAAGGGGGCTATATATAGCTGTACGCTGAGCGGGAAGGTTCGGGACCAACGCCTCGATCACACCACCCCTCACGGAGAAAGACTACAGTTTCAGTTTCAGTAGCTCAAGGAGGCGTCACTGCGTTCGGACAAATCCATATACGCTACACCACATCTGCCAAGCAGATGCCTGACCAGCAGCGTAACCCAACGCGCTTAGTCAGGCCTTGAGGGGAAAAAAAGGTGAATAAATAATAGATAAGCTTACACAAATAAATAAATAAATAAATACTAACTATAATGTAAAAAATAAATAAATAAATAAATAAATAAGATAACAATGATGATAAATAAGCAAACAGATGTGAAACATGAAGACACACATACATATATATATATATATATATATATATATGAGAAAGACTACAGCCATGAACAACTTGACCTTAAAGGCAGATCGCCAACAGGTCGATAAACCAACCCACCACTACAGCCAGGAAGGCAGATCTACTTGACTGTAACTGGACAAAGTATATTGTCTGCTGCCTCGGTTGGCCACCATCTTCAATGAATTGCTTCCCCTAACTTGTAATCATGAACATTCGCGTTTACAACAGCATGCACATTGAAAGTCGATTTCATCAAGGAAATGTTTACCAGATCATCCCAGCACTTGCAGTCTCATTTGTATATAGTGATCTACAGCAACATGTATGAGTGTACAAAAAACAAAAACCAAAAAACTACAATACGAAAAAGTAAAATAAACATTGAAAAACTCTTTTTGATTTCCGCATTCCGAAGAAAAGCCATGGACATGTGTGTCCAGAATTCGAGATGTTTACTCCAGACAAACACTAGATTCAACAAAGCTTATTGATCAAATCATAATTTCCTCCTGTTAAATGAATAATGGATACATTTGGCTAAACACCTGATATCATTCAATGTGTTTTCTGCTTCAAATGCTTGTCTCAAGGGTTTATCTGGATGCTGGATCTTTGAATCTGTTCCTCAGGTCGTGGAAAGAGGACATTAAAACAGGAAATCATGCCCATTTTTACGTGATCAGAGCAGACAATACAATTCGTACTGGAAGGACAGTCAGAGAGAGAGAGAGAGAGAGAGCTCAGAACTCTGTAATGGTTTTATGTGCATCGGCCTTTGGCCGCCAAAAAAAAAAGAAGAAAAAAGAATATATTTTTTTCAATAGAAAGACACACACAGAGAAAGAGAGGGGCTGATATATATATATATATATATATATATATATATATATATATATATATCTGTGTGTGTGTGTGTGTGTGTGTGTGTGTGTGTGTGTGTGTGTGTGTGTGTGTGTGTCAATATACACATGTACCCTTCGGAAATGTTATAGGCTATGTTTATAATTATATTCAAATAATGTTTCTTAATTCTTTCTGTTTTTACTTTAAGAATACTAGTTATTACCTGCAGTGTGTGGATGTATGTATGAAACGATGTATGTGATATTTTTTACATTTGTATCTTCGTAATATTTGTAGGGGCTGTTGTTGGCTTTGACAGTTATGGTCCCCATGTTGTTTACTTGTTTATGTTGTGATAATGCACCTGACCAAATTTCTCCAGTTGGAGATAATAAAGTTATTCTTATCTTATCTTATCTTATCTTAGAATTGAAGTGCCCCAATGAAAACGAAAACAGGTACTCTATGAACACTAAGTGACTGACTGTCGCACGAACTGCCCCCATCACTGGTACTGACTATGGAAGGAGAGAGGTTGACATCACTGGTAGTGACGATGGAAGGAGAGAGGTTGACATCACTGGTAGTGACGATGGAAGGAGAGAGAGATTGACTTTACTGATAGTGACGATGGAAGGAGAGAGGTTGACATCACTGGTAGTGACGATGGAAGGAGAGAGGTTGACATCACTGGTAGTGACGATGGAAGGAGAGAGGTTGACATCACTGGTAGTGACGATGGAAGGAGAGAGGTTGACATCACTGATAGTGACGATGGAAGGAGAGAGAGGTTGACATCACTGGTAGTGACGATGGAAGGAGAGAGAGATTGACATCACTGGTAGTGACGATGGCAGGAGAGATGTTGACATCACTGATAGTGACGATGGCAGGAGAGAGAGGTTGACATCACTGGTAGTGACGATGGAAGGAGAGATGTTGACATCACTGATAGTGACGATGGCAGGAGAGAGAGGTTGACATCACTGGTAGTGACGATGGAAGGAGAGAGAGGTTGACATCACTGGTAGTGACGATGGAAGGAGAGAGAGGTTGACATCACTGATAGTGACGACGGAAAGAGAGAGGTTGACATCACTGATAGTGACGACGGAAAGAGAGAGGTTGACATCACTGGTAGTGACGATGGAAGGAGAGAGGTTGACATCACTAGTAGTGACGATGGCAGGAGAGAGAGGTTGACATTACTGGTAGTGACGACGGAAAGAGAGAGGTTGACATCACAGGTAGTGACGATGGAAGGAGAGAGGTTGACATCACTAGCAGTGACGATGGAAGAGAGAGGTTGACATCACTGATAGTGACGATGGAAAGAGAGAGGTTGACATCACAGGTAGTGACGATGGAAGGAGAGAGAGGTTGACATCACTGATAGTGACGATGGAAGGAGAGAGAGGTTGACATCACTGGTAGTGACGATGGAAGGAGAGAGGTTGACATCACTGATAGTGACGATGGAAGGAGAGAGAGGTTGACATCACTGGTAGTGACGATGGAAGAAGAGAGGTTGACATCACTGGTAGTGACGATGGAAGGAGAGAGGTTGACATCACTGGTAGTGACGATGGAAGGAGAGAGAGGTTGACATCACTGGTAGTGACGATGGAAGGAGAGAGAGGTTGACATCACTGGTAGTGACGATGGAAGGAGAGAGAGGTTGACATCACTGGTAGTGACGATGGAAGGAGAGAGGTTGACATCACTAGTAGTGACGATGGAAGAGAGAGGTTGACACCACTGGTACTGACGATGGAAGGAGAGAGGTTGACATCAATGAACGCGTTCAGGCAGTGCTGGCAGCAGCTGTGGAAGCAGTCAGTGTGCCTGGAGGGAGTGGGTGGGTGGAGGGTGGGGGTGAGGGTGAGGTTGAGGGTCAGGTTCTTTGGTCGGGTGACTGATCACTGCCACTGACCTGTAGACAGCTCACCCGATGGCTACCTGCCAACCCGGGTTTCACTTCAAACCACCATGGGCTGAAGTAAAAAATATTTTTAAAAAAATAAAAAAAAAAAGTAGAGTGTTTCGCTAGCGGCCTACCCTCGGCCATCCGGCCCCACACTGTTGACAAATTGCTGACAGCTCGGAAGTTGGCTATTGCCGCCACCGGTAAGTTGAAAGGGGAACAAAGAAAAAGTAAGGGGGTCGGGGGGTGGGTGGGGGGGGGGACAGAAAGATGATATGAGAGCTGCCATCAACAGTTTTGAATATTAATGTGATTTTGAAATATTCTCCACACAGAGAGAGAGAGAGATGGAGAGAGACAGAGAGAGAGAGATGGAGAGAGACAGAGAGAGAGAGATGATATCAGAGCTGCCATCAATAGCTTTGATTATTAATGTGATTAGAATAACTCTCCACAGAGAGACAGACAGACAGAGACAGAGACACAGAGAAAGACACACAGAGAGATGATAATTATTATGAGAGCTGCCATCAACAGCGTTGGATATTAATGTGATTAGAATTACTCTCCACAGAGAGAGAGAGAGAGAGAACGAACGAACGAACGAACGAAGTTTTTTATTGAGGGAAGTGGAATAAGCATACATGTGCTTTTTTTCATCCAGCCCTCAGGGCAAATGGAAATTGAATATGAATCAAAACATCCACAAAGTAGCAAAGAGATGAAGAAATAAAGACATGACATTCACATTCACATTTAAACATGCACATCTACATAATAAACATGTACATTTACATAATCATGATACAAACATCATCATGTCATGAAGGAAAAAGATCAAACCATCCCCCCTAAAAATAAAAATAAAATTAAAAAATTAAAAAAACAGCCCCTCCCAAGCCTCCCCCCCCCCAAAAAAAAAAAAAAAAAAAAAAATTCAGGACACTGATTGTGGTTGTATATCATTAAGTAGTGCGATAGCGGTTAGACATACAATTAAACTATATATGCGTATTCAATAAGATAAAGTCAAGTTAAGTATGATTGATGACGTATTTGTCCATAAGGTGTGTATGGTAATGTTTTTTGAATTCTTGAATGCTTTTCTGAACATTAAGATTGGATGAAATATTGTTCCATAAACAGCCTCCTGAATAAATGAGACTGGATTTAAACAGATCTACTCTTGGAATGGGGATCTTAATCTTGTTGGTCTGGCGGACTAGCGTGGTGGGAAATCTCTCTCTCAAAGATGGAGCATAATTAGACATGATTTTAAAAATAAAAACTGCTTTGTTGTATTCAAGTTTAAGCTTTAGGGGAAGAATATCTAAATGTCTGTAGTCGTCAGCAGTCAGTGATGAAGATTTCAGAAGGATTAATTTAAGAGCTCGTCTATGCAGACTTAGTAAAGGTTTTAGTATATTATCGCTAGCTGAATCCCAGAGTGTTGACGCATAGTTGATATGTGATTCAATATAAGCAAAAAAGAATAATTTTCTACAATGCAAATCAAGAAAATGTTTAATTCTGGAAAGCTGATAAATCTTTTTGGATAGGGTTTTGCATAATGACATAATATGA